>NW_013792873.1:0-595 GCF_000517525.1 Limulus polyphemus | reverse complement strand
CTATGCAGGGTGCAATGGTCAGAGCTCTCGAATTTGCAACAACTTGATATAACATCATTGGAGAACGTCCCTTATGCTCGGGTTCCCTTTTAGCACACCATGTACTGCATGTTCTGCACCATTCTTCCACATCTTGTCTCATACCTATCCAGTAAAATCTGTGTCGTAGGTGACTCAATGTTTTCTTAACTCCGAGATGTCCTCCTGTCAAACTATCATGGGATTGACGCAGCACAACTTCCCATAATTTTTTCGGTATAAACGTTTGCCAGGTCATCACTTTCCCATCTGCAGTTTACCATCTCCGGACAAGAATACCATCTTCAAGCTTCAACTGGTCCCATTGTGCCCAATGGTTATTTGTCACAGGGCTTAGACTAGACACCTTCTCCCAAGCAGGGTGCAAAACACTTGCTTTTAGAAAATCAATTATTGGCTTCAGATCTTGGTCTTTTTTCCTGGTCTGATTTAATATCTATACCTGGTTCCATTTCACCATCATCAACTCCTTCAGTCACCTTGACTTCAGCTTGATGACACCTAATTAGTTCAATCTCTCTTTTAACAGTTACCGGAACTTGGCCTTTGTGTTCCC
>NW_013792872.1:0-1452 GCF_000517525.1 Limulus polyphemus | reverse complement strand
CTAACTTTAAACCAAAACCACTCTCTCGTACTTAATGAGTAAACTATTGACAAAAAGTAAAATAATGCACGTATTTCATAAACGTGTAACTGTGACGTGTACAACAGTATGTACGTTTCACACTTGTCTAACGTATGGACGAAGCGTTATAAGGTATAGTTTCCGTATAAGCAATGTTAAAACTCAGCAAAACTTGTCTAACGTATGGACGAAGCGTTATAAGGTATAGTTTCCGTATAAGCAATGTTAAAACTCAGCAAAAAACATGTCGAATATATAGGGACACAGAACAGCAATAATGTGTTTGCCTGGCATTTGACCAGATGTTGTTTTTTGTGCCGAACCTGTGTCCGTTTTTGTCTCGAAAAATTTAGATGAGCATATTTCACGTTTAGAACCATTTTCCGATGTGCATAAAGTACCAGCTGTTTTGAGCAGGATGGGCCAATATATGTTATATCACGGATTTAGTGGTCTACCATGATGCAGGTAACGTCTTTTCCAACGGCGGCGGAATATATTTGAATATAGGGGGAGCACTGACGATTGGGGAATTTGTTATGTTAACCTTGACCATTGAATTAAAAACTGAAACAGTGACTAACCTTGGTAGTTACACACAAATCCCCGTTCTAATACAGTGATTAACCTATGTAGTTATACACAAGTCCCCGTTCTAACACAGTGATTAACTTATGTAGGTATACACAAATCCCCGTTCTAACACAGTGATTAACCTTGGTAGTTATACACAAGTCCCCGTTCTAACAGTGTGACTAACCTTGTAGTTATACACAAGTCCCCATTCTAACAGTGTGACTAACCTTGGTAGTTATACACAAGTCCCCATTCTAATACAGTGATTAACCTATGTAGTTATACATAAGTCCCAATTCTAAGAGGTGCTTCTCTACCAGGTCAAAATTAGGGAGTACGTGCCCCAGTCCCCACTCCACCTTCCATGTTCCGCCGCCTGTGATCTTTTCATTTTGTTCATTCGCCCTTATTAAGCTCAATTTGTTGCTAAAACATTAATGTAATGTTAATTCATATTATGCCTATTTGTTTGTTTGTTTGTTTTTGAATTTCGCGCAAAGCTATACGAGGGATATCTGCGCTAGCAGTCCCTAATTTAGCAGTGTAAGACTAGAGGGAAGGCAGCTAGTCATCACCACCCACCGCCAACTCTTGGGCTACTCTTTTACCAACGAATAGTGGGATTGCCGTAACATTATAACGCCCCCACGGCTGAAAGGGCGAGCATGTTTGGTGTGACGGGGATTCGAACCCGCGACCCTCAGATTGCGAGTCGAGAGCCCTAACCACCTGGCCATGCCGGGCCGGTATTATGCCTATACCAATATGATTGTTTTTTTTTGTTTTTGTTTTTACAGTTTCCATTTTGAAACAAGTAGGATGGTGGATATACATGACAATAAAGAAGGTATCTTT
>NW_013792871.1:0-457 GCF_000517525.1 Limulus polyphemus | reverse complement strand
ATGAGTATGATGGTTATAAATTCGGTAAATAGAGTTACACCTAGGTATTCGTGGAGTTGTTATACCAAATAATGCTAAAGATGAGTATGTTAGTTACAAATTCGGTAACTAGAGTTACACCTAGGTGTTCGTGGAGTTGTTGTACCAAATAACGCTAAAGATGCTTATGGTGGTTACAAATTCGATAACTAGAATTACACCTAGATGTTTATGGAGTAGTTGTACCAAGTAAGGCTAAAGATGAGTATGGGGGTTATAAATTCGGTAAATAGAGTTACACCTTGGTGTTCGTGGACTTTTTATACCAAATAACGCTATAGTTGAGTATGGGGGTTATAAATTCGGTAAACAGAGTTAAACCTAAGTGTTCATGGCGTAATTGTTCCAAGTAAGGCTAAAGATGAGTATGGTGGTTATAAATTCTGTAACTAGAGTTACACCTAAGTGTTCGTGGAGT
>NW_013792870.1:0-599 GCF_000517525.1 Limulus polyphemus | reverse complement strand
GTTATAGTTATTTATTAGTATGTTCTAGTTATGTATTTGTGTGTTATATCATTTATTAGTACATTATAGCTATTTATTAGTATGTTATAATTATATATTTGTGAGTTATAGCTATTTATTAGTATATTCTAGCTACTTATTAGTATGTTTTAGTTATATATTTGTGTGTTATAACTATTAATTAGTACGTTCTAGTTATTTATTAGTATGTTATAGCTATTTATTAGTATGATCTAGCTATTTATTAGTATGTTCTAGTTATATATTTGTGTGTTATAACTATTTATTAGTACGTTCTAGTTATTTATTACTATATTCTAGTTATTTATTAGTACGTTCTAGCTATTTATTAGTATGTTCTAATTATTTATTAGTACGTTGTAGTTATTTATTAGTTTGTTCTGATTATTTCTTTATATGTTCTAGTTATTTATTTGTGTGTTATATTTAGTTTATTAGTCATGTTCTAGTTATTTATTAGTACGTTCTAGTTAGTTATTAGTATGTTCCAATTATTTATTAGTACGTTCTAGTTAGTTATTAGTATGTTCCAATTATTTATTAGTACGTTGTAGTTATTTATTAGTATGTTCTAGTTA
>NW_013792869.1:0-1331 GCF_000517525.1 Limulus polyphemus | reverse complement strand
CCTCATAACAACTTGTAACACCAATTAGATTGACTTATGTTTGTTTGTTTTTGAATTTCGCGCAAAGCTACACGAGGGCTATCTGCGCTAGCCGTCCCTAATTTAGCAGTGTAAGACTAGAGGGAAGGCAGCTAGTCATCACCACCCACCGCCAACTCTTGGGCTACTCTTTTACCAACGAATAGTGGGATTGACCGTCACATTATAACGCCCCCACGGCTGAATGGGCGAGCATGTTTGGTGGGATGGGGATGCGAACCCGCGACCCGCAGATTGCGAGTCGAGTGCCTTAACCACCTGGCTTGCCATATGTACTAGTTGACGTCCTCGTTCAACGCACCGAGAAGACAAAAGGGTCCCGGGGGGACTTAGGGGATACTGATTCTTATTTCAATCCTCGAGAGACCATAAGAGCACATACCAGATATGGTGACAATCGGTCTAACGGTTCGCCAGTTACGAGCGGATACACACAAACAATGATCAAATAATGTTTACATAGATATGCGAACATTATTTAAATTAGATAGCAAAAGTAATTTTTTATTAATCGTATGAAACCAGTTCACTATCACTGAAACCAGTTCACAATCACTTCAGTTTGAAGCAATTGGTTATTGATACATGTAGCAATAGAGGGCGAGGGATTGAAATAAATGCATTTTCTGTACATGAAATCAGATCCAAAATATACTTTAAATAATACATACTACACAAAGACTTATGTCAACTTTAACAGTCCAGTGATTGTGAACTGGTTCCTTTTTTTTAAAGTTACGACGATTTGTCCAAACAAATTATTTGGGGTAAATTTTTAATCGGTGGGATGCAATGTATTTCGAAATTTTTATAGATTATATAAAATAAAAAAGCTTAATTGTTTTTTGGTGGGGGAGGGGGCAAATTGATATTGAAATTTTCTTTCCAAAGGGAATGACCTAAACGCCAGTTAAAGAGAGAGCGAGCCCTGAGGACCAAGCATAGCTATCTTTAATTTAGAGTTGCAGACCAGAGGAAGGGCAACTTATCATGCTGATACTTTTAACTAAAATAGCGAGATTGACGGTCACATTTATAACGCTCTGCCAACTGCAAGACTTCAGTCAGTCCAACTGTTCTTCTCTAGGCCACTGACATAAGAAACGTTTTTTTTTTATCAAAATGTGGAAGTCAACGTTTCTTTATGTTAATTGCTTGTTTGTTTGTTTGTTTTTGGAATTTCGCGCAAAGCTACACGAGGGCTATCTGCGCTAGCCGTCCCTAATTTAGCAGTGTAAGACTAGAGGGAAGGCAGCTAGTCATCACCACCCACCGCCAACTCTTGGGGCTAC
>NW_013792868.1:0-1058 GCF_000517525.1 Limulus polyphemus | reverse complement strand
GATGTTTTAGAAGGAAATCTAAAATAACCTTCTGAACAAGAACTATGAAAGTTACAAACTCATATTAACATAAAATATGTTAGGTATAGAACTGTCGTTGAGATAGTAACTGAAACGGCAACATTATCATATCAATTATTATTCATCACTTTGATCTTTGTTCTACCAACACACTAACATTCATTAAAATGTTTGTTGTTATATAACATGAATATATACGTCGTACGTCACTACTCTTCCAAAGCTAACAGGTGCGGTTTAGATCTAGACACGGATTGCTTCTCACATGGACAATTATATGTTGCGTGTTCTAGAGTCGGCAAACCAGACAATCTCTATATCTGCACAGACAATGGAACAACAAAAAATATTGTATACCCACAAGCATTGTGAAATTAAACATATTAGAAACGTGGGCTTTCTCTTTTCTTTCTTTTCCATTTAACCAGACTGAGCCACAGCAAAGCGTGGCCGGGTACAGCTAGTATTAAATAATAGTTTAGACTTTGATCTTGATATGTACATACATATATATACTTTCAAGATTAAATCTGACAGAGAGAGTAACCGCCGAGCGATGACAGTTTTCCATATTCTTTTCTAGTTTCTAGTTGTTGAGATAAAATAGTTAATTAATAATAACTTTCAAATAAATGGAAGGTTAAATTGAACATTTATGAGAGACTTATATTTTTCGTAAGTATATTTCTATAACAAGATGTTTTAAAAAGAGTTATACTCCACTCTATAGCAGTAACTACAGGATGACCAAAGCAACAGATATAACCCAAAGTATCCACCACTCCATGATGATTATGTTAGCTACCAGGCTATGTTGTACACTCCAGAATTCTAAAGATTGGCTCTGAGCTTTGTTAACGGTAATTGCAAACGCCAATCGAATTGGGAATTGCAATCTCTTAAATTGAAATGGCATATCCGTTGAATTCATAGGAATGCAGGGAATGAGGACATCTTCACCTTTGAAAGGTCCTGTCAAGATTGTTGCTTCTACGACGCTGCTCATTAATTTTTTTACTGCAAGCCGCGTGCCGTTG
>NW_013792867.1:0-597 GCF_000517525.1 Limulus polyphemus | reverse complement strand
CAGACGTGACTTTCCGGGTAAAATGTGGTCGGCGAGGTAAACCAAAAGTGGTGCATGCCAACAGGCTTTGGCGTTATCACGGTCCAGGACATTTCAGTTGGGATGAAGTGAACAACAGAACAAATGACGCTGCTGAAGACATGCCACATGAAGAAGCCACCGTCGAAGAAGAAACTCTACTCAGTTTTGAGAAGGGAAACGGTGAAGCTCTTGATGAAGTTACTACCACTGATGTGATTGTTACCGACGATAGGACATTTCCTGATGAAGCAGATGAACCCCACGTGAAGCAGAAGCCAACAAGACGGAGACCAGTACGGAAGAAGATACGTCCCGTAAAATTAAGAGACTTTATTGAATTGCAATTTTGTGATTGTAATTTTGTACATTTAATTAAGTTATTGTTAATTGTTATTGGTTTATTCTAAGTGGCTATTGTTCGGGACGAACAATACTAAGGAGGGGGCAGTGTTGCGTCAACGAGGTCACGTGACTATTGTCACGTCACGTTTCTAGAACTATCTTGTTCCTTCGTGAATGCCCTAGCATTTACTAGATATATGTTTGTCTGGTATATATATATAAGACGCTCACAAC
>NW_013792866.1:0-1105 GCF_000517525.1 Limulus polyphemus | reverse complement strand
CCACTACTATTTGTAATGGGTTTACTACTACTATGACAACTTATTAACAGATTTACCACTACTATTTGTAATGTGTTTGTTACTACTACTACTACTACTGGCTGCAAAGGGTTTACTACACAGAAATAATAAAAACTTTTACACAGCTACATACTACAACTCTACAGGTATAGGGATCCCTTGATTAATGCGTTTTCCTTTAATGTGCGCTTAAATTTTTTTATAACCAATATTCGATTAGTGCGTGCATAATACTTGATTAGTGCGGTAACACACATTTCATTTTAACCATAGTAATTGAAAAGTAAGTTTTAGGCACCGAAATTAAATTTAAAAAAAATAATTAAAAATAGAAAATGGATAAGTATTTTACTTGTCAAGTTATTATTAGAGTGTCCACCCCGGGGACCCCGACCCCGTCACTCCGGGGTATTTTAGCGATTTTTTCACCCCTTGCCCTGGGGTAAAATACTTGAAATACATTGGGGCAAATCTTTACTATTTTACTGAACAAATATCTTTTTTTTCATAATAATAATTCATAAAAACCATCGTCCTCATCAAAATCATCGTCATCATGATAATTGTCGTTGTTTATAGGAAACGCACCATAGATTTGAAATATAAGTCAGTGAAAAACAGGTAAAACCTTTGCTAGGGCTGGTGAAAGGAATTTGGAAAATGAAAGAGAAACATTTTGAGAGAAGAAAGATCCTTAAGTGAACTGAAATCTATGTGAATTAGAGCGATTAAAGAAAATTAAAAAAGCGATTAAACTCGTAACCAACGATTTCTTCACAACAAGGCTGACAAAGTTTTATCACTTTTTTGTTCAAGCTTGTCGTAAAAGTAAAAAGATCTGGAAAATCTCACAGTATAAAAAAACACGTTACAGAATTTAAGTCTAATCGAATACTCATACGTCACTTTCAAAATACCTCTATAACACTTTCAAATTCGATAAGACGTCATTTTTATAAGTTTAAAGCATTATAATAAAAAATGATAAATCGTATTTAAAAAAATATCGAACACACCCGGGGTAAAAAATATTTGAAATAAAAGATACTTGATTAAGATTTTTATTGATTTTTAAATTTTTTTT
>NW_013792865.1:0-597 GCF_000517525.1 Limulus polyphemus | reverse complement strand
ATCAGCATTACCATGGGTATTTCCTTCTCTGTATCAATATTATAATTATACTGGTCTATTTTCCAATCCAACGTGCTAGTTGTTCCTCTGGGTTCTTTAATGATGTTAGCCAGCGTAACGCAGCATGGTCTGTCCTGATGGTAAACTTTGCACCATAGAGGTAAGGATGGAAATATGTCAGACTCTTTACTATAGCAAGGAGTTCCCTCCATGTTACACAGTAGTTCCTCTCTGGTCTTCTCAAAACCCTACTGAAGTAGGCCACCACGTGTTCATTTTCGCCCACTTTCTGAGACAACACTCCTCCAATTCCGACATTACTAGCATCACAATCCAGTATGTACGGCAGTGAGGGATCTGGAAGCTTTCAAAGTGGATCAGAGGCCAATTTTTTCTTCAACGTCTTGAAAGAATGCTAGCAAGAAACTGTCCATTCAAACTTTTGGCCTTTTTTAGTCAAATCATGTAGTGGAGCAGCACATAACAATGTGGCCTAAGTAAAGCACCTCTTTTTGGAACAAATGACATTTCTTGGGATGGAGTTTGAGGTTTGCTGCTTTCAAACGCTTGAATACTTCCTCCAGCCGGGACATTTCC
>NW_013792864.1:0-598 GCF_000517525.1 Limulus polyphemus | reverse complement strand
TTGTTTCAGTAACTATGCAGTTACATTAATGCTTTGTAACCAAACAAAGAAAATGGATAATCAGTTTTATATATTAAGCCAATGAGTACCTAGTCCATACAGAAACCTTGTATTTTTTTATATTCTTGAAGCAGCATAAATTTAAAATTAAACAAAACAAAAATTAGAACAACGCAAATTTGTTTTTAAAAATAAAACTTTTTATAGTTAAAACATTATCTTATAAAGTTTGAAAATCATCAGGGAATAAGAATAAAACTCTCAGCTGTTGAGCAAGAGTTGGTGGTGGGTGGTTTTGACTAACTGCCTTCCCTCTAGTTTATCTCTAGATTAGTAATAGCTAACACACATAGCTCTCGAACAGTTTTGCGCGAAATTCAGATTCAAAAACCTTTTCGATTTGCTTAACATCAGGCTACGTATCGACAGTTACAATTATTAATGTGCTGCCATCTAGGTGTTACCAACTTCAACTTGTTTATATTTTCAACATAAATAATCAATGATAGAATTCCGACTAAGACGTTATAGTTATAATTCTCGTTAGTCAGGATTAATATTTGGACTATTATTAAAGTATATATCTATATAACTCAGA
>NW_013792863.1:0-596 GCF_000517525.1 Limulus polyphemus | reverse complement strand
CCCCAGCATAAAATATCTATATATTGTTAGAACGATCCTTTCTTGGAAAAAGAGATGATACATTCTTTATAAATTACACCAAACATTTGTTTTACTCACATTATTAATATTATTACATAGTGCATTAACTATTTTAATTAACCCTTCTTTAACTGTTAAAAGGGGATATATTATAATACAATCCACTTACTTTTACAATCTACATAATTAAAAGAACAACGCGTGTCAGTCAGTTCGTGCATGTATGCATGCTCGCTCACCTGGAAACACAATATTCCTATTGGACTATTGAACAGTAGTACTTTTACATTTACAAAAGTGCGAAAGTGAATGACGCATTGATCTATACAAGTGCAAAACTAAAACGTTTATAAGGTTAACCTTAAAGTCAATTAAATCAGTAACAAACAAACATGCAAGGAAACACATTATATTCATTCTTTACCTTTCCGTGGGTTAAAAATAACGAAATATTATTACATATCGATACAGATTCCAACAGGCGCCTAAAAATCAACAATTAGGTATAAAGTTTAAATGTGCTTGTTTCGCAAAACGCGAGTTTACCCACTATACAAAAATTAAAGAAGAGTGCT
>NW_013792862.1:0-595 GCF_000517525.1 Limulus polyphemus | reverse complement strand
CTTGGGATGGAGTTTGAGGTTTGCTACTTTCAACGCTTGAACACTTCCACTAGCCGGGACATTTCCTCGTCAAACGTTGTTGCAAACACAGTGAAATCATCCAGGTACACCAGGCCTATCCTCCATTGTAGGCCTTCCAATACTCTTTCCATCAGCCTCTCAAATGTTGCTGGAGCATTACTAAGCCCGAATGGCATCACTCGGTATTGCCAGAGACCTTGGCCATAACTAAATGCTGTTTTAGGTCTGTCTGCTTCAGCCATTTTTACTTGATGTAAACCTGACTTAAAGTCCAGAGTTGAAAACCATCTGGCTCCATTTAGGGCATAAAGAGTATCATCAATTCTTGGCAGTGGGTATGAGTCTTTTTCGGATATACTGTTAAGAGCCCTGAAGTCCACACAGCAATGTTGGGTCCCATCCTTCTTCTGGACTAACACGACGGGAGCTGACCAGGGACTATCTGATTTCTCGACTATCCCTTCCTTAATTAGACCATCCATGACCTTCTCTATCTCTTGTCGCTTTGCTGGAGCTATTCTCCTCGGGGGGATCTTTATTGGACGGTGATTGCCTGTGTTTATTCTGTGCTCTG
>NW_013792861.1:0-597 GCF_000517525.1 Limulus polyphemus | reverse complement strand
ACTGGTGTTTAACTTTTCTTCGTCTACGTCGTTCAGTATTAGTTGTGTTATTTATCTGTTTTGGTCTAGTTGTTTAAAACCAAGTTATTATTTGTATAATATGCATAGGTATATAGATATACCCTATGTAGTTCAGTAGTAAACTTATAATGTTAAAAATCGCAGCTCGATACTCGTGGTGGGCACAGATCAGATAGCCCACATTGTAGCTCTCCGCTTAAAACAAACAACATATATTTATATTATTAAGGTTTACTTTTATGTTTTAACTTACTATTACTGTCAATAATTGAATATAGTTTTCTAGCTCTTTGATATTTAATATTAATTATTATGTTTTATAGACCAGCTAGTAAACAGTATATAGTGTTGTATTTATTATTGATTGTTGATACGCCACGTGTTTAATATTAACTTCCGCTCAAACCGAGCCATCTACAAAGACCAGAACTAAAAATATACTCAGTGATGAGTATGGTTAATGAAATATACTATTATAACTTTCTCACTGATAATCAGTAGAATGTATTGTTTCATCACTTAGATGTGATATGTAGCTAAACCATGTCTCAGAATACTGGAACTGAGGCATGTGGC
>NW_013792860.1:0-597 GCF_000517525.1 Limulus polyphemus | reverse complement strand
AAGAAGTGCCACTTGTTCCAGAAAGAGGTGCTTTACTTGGGTCACATTGTAAGTGAGTAGGGTGTGCAAACTGATCCTGACAAGGTGAAAGCAGTGTGTAATTGGCCAACACAAGACTTTGCAATTATAGCTGCTCCACTACATGATTTGACAAAAATGGGCCAGAAGTTTGAATGGACAGTTTCTTGCCAGCATGCTTTCAAGACATTAAAAGAAAAATTGGCCTCAGCTTCACATTTTAAGCTTCCAAATCCCTCACTGCCGTACACACTGGATTGTGATGCTAGTAATGTCTGAATTGGAGGAGTGTTGTCTCAGAAAGTGGGCGAAAACGAACATGTGATGGCCTACTTCAGCAGGGTCCTGAGTAGACCAGAGAGGAACTACTGTGTAATATGGAGGGAACTCCTTTGCATTAGTAAAGAGTCTGACATATTTCCATCATTATCTCTATTGCGCCAGGTTTACCATCAGGACAGACCATGTTGTATTATGCTGGTTCAGATCATTAAAGAATCCAGAGGGACAACTGGCACATTGGATTGGAAAGATAGACCAGTATAACAATGATATTGAATATAGAGAAGGAAACCCTGC
>NW_013792859.1:0-597 GCF_000517525.1 Limulus polyphemus | reverse complement strand
ATATATACAGTTGAATAAATCAAAAAATCACAAATTACTATATCAATACCATATAATTCCACTATAATTTATCAAGCTTAGTAACTAAGCTGTATTTTAGTCAAACAAAATATGAAATTTCGAGCAGACTAAAGACACATCCTACCCAACCTCCTTGAAATCTTGGTTTGAAAGAAAGAAATGGCAACCTAAGAATTTAAAATGGCTAAGAAAGCCACTAGGGGGGCATTCTGAGGTTTTGATTGGTTAGTCATGTTATATATAGAATTGTATATAAAGGAGTGTTTCCAAAAATGGAAAGAGGTGGGTGGATGGGAGGCACTTTGATTTATTACATGAGCAATATATTAGTAAATAGAAAAGAGGTTCTTATTTTGTATTCTAGCTTGTCAATATCAGTAATTTGAGTTTCTTATTCATACAAAACTACAGATTTAGTATTTTGACATCACAAACATCTAATCTGAACCAGTGCTGCATTCAGCATACCACGTGACACATAAATTCAATGTTTTGTGTTTTTTAATATTTACTTTTAAATTAAGAAATTGAGTAATGTATAATATTAAAATTTGGATTATAATCTACAGTTTGATA
>NW_013792858.1:0-1552 GCF_000517525.1 Limulus polyphemus | reverse complement strand
TCATTAGACCTCTACTGAGACCAATATCTCCAGTATGTATGTCAACATACTAACTAGACTCCTACTGAGACCAATATCGTATTTTGACCTAGATACTGGAGGTCTCAGTAGGAGTCTAGTATGTTTTTTCCTAGATACTGGAGATATTAGTCTCAGTATGAGTCTAGTGAGTATTTTGACCTACATATTGGAGATATTGGTCTCAGTAGGAGTCTAGTGAAATATCTCCAGTATCTAGGTCAAAATACTCACTAGACTCCTACTGAGACCAATATCTCCAATATGTAATACTGGAGATATTGGTTTCAGTAGGAGTCTAAATAGTATTTTGACCTACATACTGGAGATATTGGTCTCAGTAGGAGTCTAGTTTGTTTTTGTCCTAGATACTGGAGATATTAGTCTCAGTATGAGTATAGTGAGTATTTTGACCTACATATTGGAGATACTGGTCTCAGTAGGAGTCTAGTGATTATTTTGACCTAGATATTGGATATATTGGTCTCAGTAGGAGTCTAGTTAGTATTTTGACATACATACTGGAGATATTGGTCTCAGTAGAAATCTAGTGAGTATTGTGACCTAGAAACTGGAGATATTGGTCACAGTAGGGGTCTAGTGAGTATTTTGACCTTGATACTGGAGATATTCGTCTCAGTAGGAGTTTAGTTAGTATTTTGACCTACATACTGGAGATATTGGTCTCAGTAGGAGTCTTTTGAGTATTTTGACCTAGATACTGAAGATATTAGTCTCAGTATGAGTTTAGTGAATTTTTGACCTAGATACTGGAGATATTAGTCTCAGTATGGGTCTAGTGAGTTTTTTGACCATAGGTCAAAATACTTACTAGAACCCTACTGGATACTGGAGATATTGGTCTGTATAGTGAGTATTTTGACCTTGATACTGGAGATATTCGTTTCAGTAGGAGTCTAGTTAGTATTTTGACCTATCCTACTGAGAACAATATATCCAGTATGTAGGTCACATTACTCACTAGCCTCCTACTGAGACCAATATCTCAAGTATCTAGGTCACAATACTCACTAGACCCCTATTGAGACCATAATCTCCAGTATATAGGTCAAAATACTAACTGGACTCCTACTGAGACCAATATCTCCAGTATCTAGGTCAAAATACTCACTAGACTCCTACTGAGACCAATATCTCCAATATGTAGGTCACAATACTCACTAGACCCCTACTGAGACCAATATCTTCAGTATGTAGGTCAAAATACTATTTAGACTCCTACTGAGACCAATATCTCCAGTATCTAGGTCAAAATACTCACTATACCTCTACTGAGTCCAATATCTCCAATATATAGGTCCAAATACTCACTAGACCGCTACTGAGACCAATATCTCCAGTATTTAGTTCAAAATACTCACTAGACTCCTACTGAGACCAATGTCTCCAATAGGTAGGTCAAAATACTAACTAGACTCCTACTGAGACCAATATCTCCGGTATGTAGGTCAAAAATACTAACAATAGACTCCTACTGAGACCAATATCTCCAGTATCTAGGGTCAAAAATACT
>NW_013792857.1:0-594 GCF_000517525.1 Limulus polyphemus | reverse complement strand
TTTTTACTTTACTACATAAGTCATTGTTTGTTAATTTTTTCTTTGGGCTTCAGAACAGTTATTAATAGTGTTCTAAATTTCTGAAAATCAGAGGATAATCAAGGAAACCTAAGTATGTTATAAGTTGGATGTTCACGGTCTAATCATACCGAGTATAAGTAACGTATGTTACAAGTTGGATGTTCACGGTCTAATCATACCGAGTAGAAGTAAGGTATGTTATAAGTTGGATGTTCACGGTCTAATTATATAGAGCAGAAGTAACATATGTTATAAGTTGGATGTTCACGGTGTAATTATATAGAGTAGAAGTAACGTATGTTATAAGTTGGATGTTCACGGTCTAATCATATAGAGTATAAGTAAAGTATGTTATAAGTTGGATGTTCACGGTCTAATCATACCGAATAGAAGTAAATATGTTATAAGTTGGATGTTCACGGTGTAATCATATAGAGTATAAGTAAAGTATGTTATAAGTTGGATGTTCAAGGTCTAATCATATAGAGTAGAAGTAAAGTATGTTATAAGTTGGATGTTCACGGTCTAATCATACCGAATAGAAGTAAAGTATGTTATAAGTTGGATGTTCAC
>NW_013792856.1:0-597 GCF_000517525.1 Limulus polyphemus | reverse complement strand
TCCATGAACACCTAGGTGTAACTCTAATTTCCGAATTTATAATAACCATACTCATCTTTAGCCTTACTTGGTACAACTACTCCATAAACACCTACGTGTAACTCTAGTTACCGAATTTATAATCATCATACTCATCTTTAGCGTTACTAGGAACAACTACTCCATGAACACCTATGTGTAACTCTAGTTACCGAATTTATAACCACCATACTTGTCTTTAGCCTTACTTGGTACAAGTACTCCATGAACAGCTAGGTGTAACTCTAGTTACCGAATTTATAACCACCAAATTCATCTTTAGCCTAACTTGGTACAACTTCTCTATGAACACTTAGGTGTAACTCTAGTTACAGAATTTATAACCACCATACTCATCTTTAGCCTTACTTGGTACAACTACTCCATGAACAATTTGGTGTAACCCTAGTTACTTTATTTATAACCAACATACTCGTCTTTAGCATTACTTTTTACAACTGCACCATGAACACCTAGGTTTAACTCGAGTTACTGAATTTATAACCAACCTTTTCGTCTTTAGCCTTACTTGGTACAACTACTCCATGAACACCTAGGGGTCACTCTAGTTACCGAATT
>NW_013792855.1:0-597 GCF_000517525.1 Limulus polyphemus | reverse complement strand
GTTCCGACAAAACTTAAGCGACACAAGTGCTTTCTTAATAAAACTGGTTTATTCTTTCCGAATATAACTTTACCGATACACTCAACTTCAACATTCGTGCTAAAACAACGCTATAACGAACTTCAACAATACTCTGACTACAGATCAATTACTCACTGTCTACACACACTATTTACATTATTCCCCCGTCACGTTGTCACCCTCTTTTATATACCAGACTACCCTATATCTAGTAAATACTAGATCATTCGCCAAGGTACGGGATAGTTCTAGAAACGTGGCGTCACACTAGTCATGTGACTCGCTGACGCAACAATATAATCAAACCCTCACATATTCCCAGTGAAAGTTGTGAGGAGAGTACTTTTATTTAAAATTGTCTTCTGTGATAAAGAAATGATTGTTGCACAAACTGTAGTTATTTTTCAAATTGTCTGAATCTTGAATACCCGAAGTTTGAAATTTTTGATTGTGATGTCAATTAACAGATGGCGCTACATTATTATTGCATATTATTTTGTAAATGACGTTGGTATTGTTTTATTCTAAATAATTATGTTTAGTAACGTATTTAATTTAGGGTCTGGGTTTTTTCAG
>NW_013792854.1:0-857 GCF_000517525.1 Limulus polyphemus | reverse complement strand
ATTTGTGTACTCTGGCTTTTTCTCAATTGTTGGAGACTTTCTTCTTGTTTATTTTCTTTCTCCTCCATCCACTGCTGTAGTCTCACTTGTTGTTCATTTTCTTTCTTCTCCAACCACTACCATAGCCTTTCTTCTTGTTTCTTTTCTTTTCCCTCCAACAACTGCTGTAATCTCTGTTGTTTATTTTGCTGTTCGAGCTGCCACTGTTGCACGTTATCTTGCCACTGCTGTAATCTCTCTTTTTGTTTTTTTTGTTTTTCTCCAACCACTGCTGTAATTTCTCTTCTTGTTTCTTTTCTTTTTCCTCCAACAACTGCTGTAATCTCTCTTCTTGTTTATTTTGTTGTTCGAGCTGCCACTGTTGTGGGTTTTCTTGCAAATGCTGTTGTCTCTCTTCTTGTTTCTTTTCTTTTTCCTCCAACAGCTGCTGTAATCTCGCTTCTTGTTTATTTTGTTGTTCGAGATGCCACTGTTGCAGGTTTTCTTGCAAATGCTGTTGTCTCTCTTCTTGTTTCTTTTCTCGTTCTTCTTGTTTCTTTTGCTGCTCTTGTATTGCTGCCATCAAATCTGCTAAGCTGTAGTTTGATTTGCCGCTTCTCGTTTCCATTTTTTTGTTCCACTCTCTGACACCAATTTGTTACCCCTCTGTGTTCCTTTGTTAATTTTCCGTAAAAATTCTTTCCGAAGAAACTTTAGCGATACAAGTCCTTTCTTAAATAAAATTAGTTTATTCTTTCTCAACTTACAACTTTGCAATACACTTAATTTCCACAGTCACGCTATAACTTAAACAAACACTATTGTTACACCTCCAGTCATGACTTAATTTTCCGTAAATTCGTTCCGACGAAACTTTA
>NW_013792853.1:0-597 GCF_000517525.1 Limulus polyphemus | reverse complement strand
GTATATAAAAGAGGGGAATGTAATGTGTGTAGATAGTGAGTAATTGATCTACGGTCAGGAGTATTATTGACGTTCATGTTATAGCGTTGTTTAGCGCGATTGTTGAAGTTGAGTGTATCGGTAAAGTTGTATTCGGAAAGAATAAACCAGTTTTTATTAAGAAAGAACTTGTGTCGCTTATATTTCGTCGGAACGAAGTTACGGAAAATCAATTAACAAACGGAGACGTAACAAATTGGTGTCAGAGAGTGGGACAGAAAAAAAAATGGAAACGAGAAGCGGCAAATCAGACTACAGCCTAGCAGATTTGATGGCAGCAATACAAAAACAAGAAAAGAAACAAGAAGAACGAGAAAATAAACAAGAAAAGAAACAAGAAGAAGCGAGAAAAGAAACAAGAAGAGCGAGAAAAGAAACAAGAAGAACGAGAAGCGAAATTACAACAGTTGTTAGAGGAAAAAGAAAAGAAACAAGAAGAGAGACAACAGCAGTTGCAAGAAAACCTGCAACAATGGCAGCTCGAACAGCAAAATAAACAAGAGAAATTACAGCAGTTGTTGGAGGAGAAAGAAAATAAACAAGAAGAGAAATTACAGC
>NW_013792852.1:0-597 GCF_000517525.1 Limulus polyphemus | reverse complement strand
GTGGACTTTCCAAGGCGTATACAAACTGATCCCTCAGCAACAACTTGAGGAGATCGGGTGGTGCAGTTGGGTAGGCCTTGTGCGCCATACTTTCCAAATCCTGAGCCAGCTCTTGCAGGCTCTCCCCTGTTGTACAGACTCTCGTCCTAAACCTAGCCCTGTAGACTTTGGACTGATTTTGAGTTCCATGCCCGAGTTCTAGAGCAGCTACTAGTGCTCTATAGTTGTGCCTGTCGTCTGCTGACAACTGTCCAAGTATTTCCAGTGGTTATCCCTTCAAGCTCATTGCCAGATACACTGCTTTCTGCTCCTCTGTCCATCCATTCATTTCTGCCAGTAGCTCGAATTGTGCTCTATATGCTTCGCATGGTGCTTTCCAATCGAGTTCCTGTGGCTTTCTTCACATTAGATCACCCCTATTGCTGACACTTGTGTCTGGAATGTGACTTCTGACAGGACTGAAGATGTCTGCATTAGGGTTTAGCTGCGGGGTCTGGAAGGGGATTCCCGTTGTCTGAGGCTGATTAGGTCCGTAGCTAATATAACCTCCTTGTGTAAAAGACAGTAAATCATCCTTTAAGGTATTTAATTGACTTT
>NW_013792851.1:0-740 GCF_000517525.1 Limulus polyphemus | reverse complement strand
CATAGTTGATATTCCTATATCGCACCATTATCTTTACTTTCCTTGTATAAAGGTGTTGTAATTTTTTCAGTCTTAGGTATGTCGTTTTTTATTATTTTGGAAAAATATAATAAAACAACCAGTCTATGAGAAGAAAGAAGCAATGTTTACATTCTTTATTCACATACAGTCGTCGAGATAAACCATCAGTATTTCCAAGGTTCCGTTCAGGATTATGTGAAAGTTATTTAAACTCTTTGAAGATTACCTAGCTTTTTGAAATGCGATAACTTGGAAACCAGTTCAATGCTACATGATCTGGCTGAAGTTCGATCTGTTGTCTATACAACTGCTAATGGTAATTACTTATGCATCATGAAAGATTTAGTAGATTTTTTCAAGATATACAACATCTCCTTTCTGCAGCCATTCAATGCCACGGTATAGTAGATAATCACATATTATTTGTGGTAAAACTGTTATCTTTTCTTTCTCTTGTTTATTATTGCTTGTTCTCGATCAGCACTCCAACGAACCTTGTTGGGTTTTGGAAATAATTTATATAGATGATGAGCTATGCTAGAGAATGGTTTTAGTAACAACATTGTCCAAGAAACACTCTTACCTCACTGTACGTCTTCGGTATTAGCCAATAATGAATAGGTTCAATCTAAGATGGATCTTTGTGCACTCCCTTTCTTCTAGCAGTATGTTCTCGCAAACTCGTTTACTGACAGAACAATTCACTTTTATTGGGTTTC
>NW_013792850.1:0-595 GCF_000517525.1 Limulus polyphemus | reverse complement strand
CCCAGGCGGTATTTTAATTATACAAAAATGCTGCAATCACCAACTTACTAACCTCATGGGTTTCAGGTCGTAATACTTAAAATACATCATATTATACATTTTTTTTTTATATCTGGAACATGTACAACATTTTGAAGGACAATATAATATATTCATTTATTTTTGTTATAGCATGTCTATAATATACGTATATGTTCGTATGCATTGTTTTGTAAGATGTGTGCATTACAATTTGCATAATACCCAATTATTTATGTAGTCTTGCATGTTTATCGTCCACTGTAAGTCTACGAAATTACAACGCTAAAACCCGGAGTTCGATTCCCGAGATAGACATAGTAGACAGCCTAATATGGCCTTGCTCTCACACAAACAAGCATTCTTTTTATACGAAGCACTGATTTCGTAAATTAATTTAAAGATCAGCATAATGCACTTCTGTTATGCTTTGATAGGCGGATCTTACTTGTGGCATAATTCAACCAAATATGTAACTCCATCGATATCGACCAATGTAGTAACAGACTGTGTACACGCACGTGCAGTCAGTCAGTCATGGAAGTTTCAAACATTCCATAGCGGAAAGTAGAATACT
>NW_013792849.1:0-985 GCF_000517525.1 Limulus polyphemus | reverse complement strand
CAGTAACCAAAAGTTTCACTGCAGTACACATACGCATTCAAAAAAGCGAATAAAAGAGTAACATAAAACGACCAAAAAGTCGCAAAAATGACAATAGAAGGCTAGAATTTTGTATGTAAATACGCAAGTATGTAACGAACGTTCTTGAAAAAATTTCGAGAAGATCCGTCAAAATGGAACGAAGTACTGGTACAAATCGCAAAACGTTCTATAACTCTTTTAAAACAAACAGTAGGAAGGTAAAACTCTGCATATTACTACGGAACGTTAAAATGTACCTAAATACCAAATTTGGTGAAGAATCATTTATTTAGGACCCTCTGGTAATAAGAAATCGAAAAACAATTAGTAACCAAAAGCTTCACTGCAGTACACATACGCTTTCAGAAGAGCCGATAATAGAGTAACATAAAACGACCACAAAAGTCGAAAAAATGATAATAGAAGGCTACAACTTTGCATGTAAATACGCAAGTATGCAACGAACGATCTTGAAAAAATTTCGAGAAGATCCGTCCAAATGGAACGAAGTACTGGTACAAAACACAAAATGTTCCATAACTCCATTAAAACAAAGAGTAGGAAGGTCAAACTCTGCATATTACTACGCAACGTTAAAGTGTAAAATTTGGTATGTAGGTTTCGATTTCTTGTTACCAGAGGGTCCTAAATTGATGATTCTTCACCAAACAATCAGTAACCATAAGCTTCACTGCAAAGCGTATGTGTACTCAGAAAGCCAATAAAAGAGTAACATAAAACGACCACAAAGTCGCAAAATGATAATAGAAGGCTAGAATTTTGCATGTAAATACGCAAGTATGCAACGAACCTTTCTGAACAAATTTCGAGAAGATCCGTCCAAATGGAACGACGTACTGGTACAAAACGCAAAACCTTCCATAACTCCTTTAAAACAAACAGTAGGAAGGTAAAACTCTGCATATTACTACGCAACGATAAAGTGAAAATACATACCAAATTT
>NW_013792848.1:0-595 GCF_000517525.1 Limulus polyphemus | reverse complement strand
AACGTCAAACTGAAAGGATAACACTACACAGGTACCCAACGTCAAACTGAAAGGGTAACTCAACACAGGTACCCAACGTCAAACTGAAAGCCTGAAAGAGTAACACAACATAGCTATCTAGTGTACGTTGAAAAGTTTGTTGTTTCTGGCAATTGGTAACAGACTACTGAGATTTTTAATACTGCCCAAAAACTATTAACATGTTTCAGGAATATTTTACATTCAACCAATCAGAGAAGAATACCACATCATGAGACAAAGTCATCCAGCTTGACACAAAATGGATGCCACAAGTAGTAAGAAACTTTGTGGAAACGTATTGTACGCGAGTGCTAGAAAGTTTGTGAGACGTGTAGTGTACGCTGAGTTGGTCGTGTTATGTTGGGTCAACTAATTACTACAGTTGGTCATGTTATGTTGGGTCAACTAATTACTACAGTTGGTCATGTTATGTTGGGTCAACTAATTACTACAGTTGGTCATGTTATGTTGGGTCAACTAATTACTACAGTTGGTCATGTTATGTTGGGTCAACTAATTACTACAGATGTTCGTGTTGTGTTGGATCGACTGGATACTGCAGATGTTCGTGTTG
>NW_013792847.1:0-596 GCF_000517525.1 Limulus polyphemus | reverse complement strand
TGGCTTATGTATTTGACCAAACTGGCCAGCTTCTATTTTCTATGTGACTTGAACCGGCAGCTTGGGTGAAGAGGCTGGGGCAAAATCAGTAGAGAAGTCAAGATGAGCACAAAATCATGAGACGAGAGTCAAAACCCAACAGGGGGAGATCTGTGTATAACCTATTTTTATAGTCAGGCCGAGGTCCTGGTATGATATCTCATAGTTCCGAGGTCACATACTTCAACAACCATCCTACATATGCAATTATAACTATCTCCAGCTAGTTTGTACAAGTTTCTGTATCATTGGCTTGATTAGGTGAACTTCATAGAAGTCCGTAGAGAAACACTAACTTGAAACTTATAAACAGAAGTTGTAGCGTGTAACCTTTACGAGTTGTAAAATAATTAATACAAGTTTACAACCTTGTAACATCTGGTCAGCACAGATGTGATCAGCTATATGCAGAAACTGTGTGGAACAGTAGACGAAATGACACAAATATACACCTGGAAAAAAGTTAAGCACCCCCGTGTTTTTTTCAAGTGATTCAGATTCGACGTTCTTGTGACTGATTATAAATTACCATTCAATCTAAACATGTTTATCAAATG
>NW_013792846.1:0-1789 GCF_000517525.1 Limulus polyphemus | reverse complement strand
GGTAGGAACATTATTTATAAATCAAATCCCAGATCTGCTGAACTTGGTTGAGATCGGGGCTCTGTGGGGGCCATTGCATCATTTGAAAGACTCCAGCAGCTTCTTTCTTAGCTAAGTAATTTCTGCCTAGGTTGGATGAGTGTTTGGGGTCATTATCTTCTTGGTAGTGAATCATTTACCATAATACGCTAACCACTTGGTATACCATGACGGATCATTATCTGATGGTACTTGCGCTGGTCCATTATTACATCTATTTTGCAAATATCCCCTGTCGCCTCAGGGATCAGTGAAGCATTACCATAGTGTTGAAATTTACATTACACAATGGCATGGAAGAATTAACCCCATAAAGTGGAAGGTATGGCAAGATATTATTTTGTCCTAACACTTTTCCTCAGTACTGTATTTCAATAATGGTTTACAAACTTGTGCCCCCCAGTGGCACAGTGGTATGTCTGCGGACTTACAACACTAGAATCCGGGTTTCGATACCCGTGGTGGGCAGAGCACAGATAGCCCAATGTGTAGCTTTGTGCTTAATTTCAAACAAACAAACATACAAACTTGTAGAATGCATTCACGCCATTACAATTTATTTTGTAACAGATGGCCTGTAAAGTTTCTTTGGAAGTAACTTTTGATTTGTCAAGTTTTTGATCTGCAAACATTTAATATGTTTGCTTTAATAACTACAGACAGTATTTCAGGCATTGTTACAACATATTTAATGAAAGTGTCTTTCGGGATTTTACTCCAAATGACTCTAATACACTCCCATGAACTCAAGCACTTCCACTGAGTTTCTGTTGTACTAAATATGAAGATTAATACAATTTTGATATTTCTTCTGTGATTTACCTTCCATTGTTCTTCGAAAGAAGCCTGAAATCTAATTTTTAATTTTGTCCTTACACTTTTGCACAGTACTGTACTATTATTATGTACTCTTCAAATTCTTGAAAATTCCTAATGCAATAGACTAAGAATGTAGTGTTAAAAATAGAATAGGCCTAACATAATGAATTATAATTGTCATAATCAAGTTGTAAAAAGCGCTCACACTTTATAAATAAGACCTATGTGACACGTTGTGTATAATTAATAACTGGAGAGAGAATACTGATTAAAGTTTTGTTACTTCCACAACTAACTAAGGATTCGTAAAATTAGACCAGTGTACATCTTCAACCTGTAAAGGCTGACTAATATGTCAAGATGTTTCAAAACATTGTTTTTATATATTTTCTTCATACACTCTAATTACAACTATACATGCTGATAATATACATGTAACCACTGCATTGAAACTGTTTATGAATATGAAGCAGACCGTAGCGTGTTTTTTATCTGGATCATTTTAACTCAACAGCACATAACAATACGAAAACTCTAAAACAAAATTCTGCTCTACTTCAAAATTCAAGTTTTTTCTTCTCACGTCTTGCCTAACAACACTCATTCTTAGTCCTTGTTGTTAGTCTTTTGGCGAATTATGACACGTAGTTCAGGTTCACCAAAAGATAATAAAGAATAAATTGACGCATCTAAATGAATACATTTTCTAGTTTATTCTGTGCGACGTTTCGGACAGACGCCCTTCGTCAGGCATTAAAGACCGTATTACAATGAAATCAGACTCAACAAAAATCGATAAAAGTTAATAAAATACGAAGTGTATTTTCTTACTTTTTATTTTCCGAAGAAGTAAAATTCACTTCCATATTAGATTTTAAAACATCGTAGATAGTCTAGTTGCTTTGTGTCAAATTATGAGTAGTTTTATTAT
>NW_013792845.1:0-597 GCF_000517525.1 Limulus polyphemus | reverse complement strand
GACAATACACAGTATCGTTAGATCTTGTGGCTTGTTAGTGATAGTACACATTATCGTTAAATCTTTTGGCTTGTTAGTGATAGTACACAGTATCGTTAAATCTTGTCTTCTTATTGATAGTACATAGGATTGTTAAATTTGTGTCTTCTTATTGACAGTACACAGTATTCTTAAATCTCGTGTCTTCTTATTGATAGTACACAGTATCGTTAAATCATGTGTCTTCTTATTGACAGTACACAGCATTGCTAAAACTTGTGTCTTTTTATTGACAGTACACAGTATCGTTAAATCTTGTGGCTTGTTAGTTATAGTACACACTATTGTTAAATCTTGTCTTCTTTTTGATAGTACATAGTATTGTTAAATCTTGTGTCTTCTTATTGACAGTACACAGTATTGTTAAATCTTGTGTCTTCTTATTGACAGTACACAGTATCGTAAAATCTTGTCTTCTTATTGATAGTACATAAAATTGTTAAATCTTGTGTCTTCTTATTGACAGTACATAGTATTCTTAAATCTCGTGTCTTCTTATTGATAGTACACAGTATCGTTAAATCTTGTGTCTTCTTATTGACAGTACACAGCATTGTT
>NW_013792844.1:0-596 GCF_000517525.1 Limulus polyphemus | reverse complement strand
TGAATGGGTAATGAAGAAAAACTTTAATATAAGTTTAACATAACAGCAAATGTACAACGTTTCGACAACGTACCTGTTGATGACAAAACCTTATCGAAACGTTGAACATTTGCTGTTGCATTTTTTCGCAGACATGTTTTCCAAGACATTAGTATTAGACCTTTTGCACTTGTTGGGTCTCAGCCGGCCTGAAAAGTTCTGGATAGTGTAAAAGGCGTCGTCGACAATGAATACGGCAAACATAGTGTGATTGGAATACTAATATTATAAATTCTTCTAATTCTTGGAACTACCTAAAAGAACTACATATATACTGCAGTGTTAAAACATAATTGTCTTAAAACTAATGTCTAATGATAAGTAAATTAATATGAATCATATAAACATTTCATATGAAACAAACATTAAAGCACATTTAGAATCTTCTCTTTCGACAGCGTGTTGAATCTTGGTAGAATTGAAATAAGTTTTATGCGTTATATTAACTGGTTCTATTATAATTCCATAGACATAGCTGAAAATAGACATAAATAAAACCGGTTAAGATTATAACAAGGCACCAAGTATAGATGTCGTAATTATCTATTCCATTGTTT
>NW_013792843.1:0-1207 GCF_000517525.1 Limulus polyphemus | reverse complement strand
CATAGAATGAAGAGACAACTTATAAAAATAACATGTATATTAGTTGAATAAGTAATATATAGCACTTGGTTAAACTATTAGTAATAATTACTAAAATATTATGACATGACCTAACATGAGAGTTTGTTTACAATATGTTCAATAATTATCTACAATAATAGGTAATATAATGGAAAAATACATATAATGTAGTGTAACATCCTTTCCGTGTTGTAAGTTAAATAGGCTCACGAGTACAAAAGATAGAACAGAAGAAATTGATAAGTGTGGGATTTATAAAATTAATTGTATCTGTGATCGAGTTTTTATTGGCCAAACGTGTAGAGCTTCCACATTAAAGCCATTTAAAATGGAAGATAATTTTTTGACAGTTGAGATCCTGACTGTTGTCCCAGTGAATATCATACACACAGTGTTGTATTACTGTGCGGTCATTTCTTATATCATACTCTGACAGAAAATAGTAATTATCATGAATTATGCTCTTACATTGTAGACACCAACAAATATTTAAGATATTTATAAAGATATTAATAAATATCAAACCTTACATAATATTTTATATTAAATATATATTTTTTTATATGAAAAATCAATAGCATATAAATATTCAACTTTACATTTTCCCTCTAACCTTGTACATGTTAACATTCTTAATTTATTGATATGTTATGATTCAGTCTATCAATAATTTCGGGCTTATATCCTCTATCTATGGCTACGTGTTTTAAGAAACTTAACTCTGCTTCCAAACAACAATCATAAGTGCATATTTTTAAAGCTATAGACACAAATGTGGAAAAAGCGGATAGTTTTTGTGTCCATGGGTGACACGATCTATTGTGTGGTGGTACCGCCACGGAAAATGGGTTTCTATAAACAGAAGTTGAGAGCCGTCTATTGTCCCGTTTGACGGTCATATCTAAAAAAATTATGTGACCCATTTTTTCCGTCTCTAATGTAAAGCTGATGTTAGGACTGATCGAATCAAGATGTTTTTCAAATTCTAATAATGCCCCAACGTCATTCCGCCACACTAAAAACGTGGCATCTACATACCTTAACCACACTAAACGTTTCACCTCAGATGTGTTAAAGATCTTCGTTTCTACTATATTTCATTTCGAACTATTATCCCTTATTCAGTTGAATTAAACTTCACTAATGGATAACAATGTAGAAAAACTCAGTTGAAACAGGTTACGTT
>NW_013792842.1:0-594 GCF_000517525.1 Limulus polyphemus | reverse complement strand
TTGGGAAGCTGGCCTATTCTTCCAGATTATGTTTATCAGGTAGGTAAGTATTAACTTTAACCAATAAGACTTATGAAGTAACAGTACATTAGCTTTAAGATTAAAGAAAGAGGTTTCATGCTGATCTAAAGTGTCCTGTGACCTTAACTCTTTCAGCACGGACTCGGTCTCTGGGACCGACCTCGTAACCATTTGGTGCTTGTTATAGATTTCATGCTATAACTTTAAATTAGTAAAAATATGTTAACAAAATTTTGCAGATTATCAGTAAACATCACAATACTTTCATACGCAAAATATCTGTTTGTTTTTTTATTATTAAGTCTTAAGGTTTATTAAGCAATGTTTTTCTCCTGCCTTTTTTTTTCTTTTTGCATGTTTCCTATCCAAAATGCAAAATAAGTTTAATGTTAAGATTACAAATACTTTTATGCAACAGAAACTTTTCAAATTTCACATGCAAAATAACGTCCAGATAATTATTAAATGTTTCTTAAGAAAAAACTATATTTTATCTGTTATTTTCACTAACAAATCTCTGTACAGGTTCAGTACATTTGACCGATCTTGTAACCACCATAAAAATTAAGAAAT
>NW_013792841.1:0-599 GCF_000517525.1 Limulus polyphemus | reverse complement strand
CATCAACAACTTCCTGGCCATTGGAGAGCAAGATGGAAAGGGTATGGGAAGCATACCTCCCAGTGACTTTCCGAATCTTGTCCCATACAGTTTTAGAACTGGTGGTAGAAAAGATGCAAGTAGTGAACTTAATCCAAGACTCCTTTTGGCTTTGACGTCGAACCTGCCGAGCATGGGCACGGGCCTAATGATAAACAATGCGGTTAGAAAGAATGGGATACCATCGAAAGGTATCCCAGGCCCGTTTTTGAGCCTTCCGTGCCTCCTGGCAAGCAGGACTCCACCATGGACGAGGATACCATGTAAAACGTGTCGAGGTCTTAGGAATAGAATAAACAGCCGCCTGGACAATACAGTCAGTCACTGCCACCACACAATCGTCTATTGATGGCAGACAGACAAAGGCAGGATCAAGTTTAAAGAAAGAGGTGAAAGATGGCCAGTCCCCCAGGTCCAACTTCCGCCATGGTACTCGGGTCGGGTGGCATCGACCATGGCCAAGCTCTCTCAGTCTGATGGGAAAATGATCATTCCCCCCCGTGGATCACTGTCGACCATCCAAGAAAAGCGAGTGAAAAGTGCAGGGGAGCAAATCAAGA
>NW_013792840.1:0-597 GCF_000517525.1 Limulus polyphemus | reverse complement strand
GATGCCCCAAAAGATCAACGAACTCCACGAAGCGAAAGTAAGATCTACTAGATATTAATTAAATTGTAAATATATCAATTCATGTGAATATGACTGAAAAATTTCATTTTTTCTGAAAAGGTGGTGTCTATTTACTTGTGACCACGCTGTATATATGTATACGTAAACGCTTAAATTTAGTTCAGTATTGTTACGTAAAACTGAAATTTCTAGAAGCCTCCACACGGCTATAAATATAACCAACGCGCCGTGCCAAAAGAGAGTATCTATTATTAGTTCACTATAATCAGTGTGCAATAAACTTTGGAAGCTATAACTGTGATTATTATAACGCTTATCAATCGTAAAACTTCAGATATTTAACCAGGAGCATTTACAAAGTTCGAACATTACAAATCATTTAAGGTCAGTGGATTCACATTGGACATTGATATTTTTACGAAAATATTACCTAACGTCATCAGTGGAAACTCAATCTCTAATAGGCATATAAACAGTGAAGACTACAGGGCTATCTAGCACTCAGTTAAGCGAATCGTATCTACATCAACTCGTAACTAACTCGCTCATCGTGAACCCTTGATAAGATATCAAGGG
>NW_013792839.1:0-596 GCF_000517525.1 Limulus polyphemus | reverse complement strand
AAAGGTGCAACTTTGTCATAGATTCTGCATCTCAGCAAAACCCTTGTGAGCATCAAGGTGCTAGATCACAAAGGAGTACTGGAAGCCATACAGAAGCTCTGTGGTGTAACAGGACATTATGCAAGGTTGTGGGGACCAGTGTGGGTAACTATTGAGCTCATGGGCATAAAGGACAGACACAAAGTATACTTGGCTGACATTGAATACCAATGCATATTAGGGTTGGACTACTTACTACCGAGAAAGTTTGTAATTGATTTTGATAAAATGGCATTTGGGAATAACAAAGGCCAAGTTCCGGTAACTGTTAAAAGAGAGGTTGAACTAACCAGGTGCCATAAAGGTGAAGTCAAAGTGACTGAAGAAGTTGATGATGATGAAGTGGAACCAAATATAGATATCAAAGCAGAACAGGAGAAAGATCAAGATTTGAAGCCAATGATTGATTTTCTAAAGGCAAGTGTTTCGCACCCTGCTTGGGAGAAGGTGTCTGGTCTAAGCCCTGTGACAAAGAACTATTGGGCACAATGGGACCAGTTGAAACTTGAAGATGGTATTCTTCTCCAGAGATGGGAAACTGCAGATGGGAAAGTGAC
>NW_013792838.1:0-596 GCF_000517525.1 Limulus polyphemus | reverse complement strand
ATCAGTTTGTAGACGCCTTGGACCGTCCACAACTGAAGATGCAAGTCAAGCAAGAACACCCCTCTACTCTACAAGATGCAATGGCCAGAGCTCTTGAATTCGAATCCTACGTTACGTCTGGCACAGAGGAACCAAGATTGGTACAGTCATCAGGATTCATGGCCAGAAAAGGGTCGCTTTCAGAGAAGTTTGAGGGACTTTGCTGGCACTGTAACAAACCAGAGCACAAGAGAGCTCAATGCCGGAACTTCAACACAGGGAAGACACCACGGCAGGAAAGGCTGCTACCCAGAAAGGTTGTTGGAACTGGGGAGAGCAAGGACATATGAGTAGCCAGTGTAAGAATACATCAACCTCGGGCTAACCAGTAGTGGTTGGTTCTGAGGGACGCCCACCAACCCTCATTGTGAAAGTCCCAACAGCTAAGTGTAAAATGGCAAGCACACATAGTGTCTACGTGACAGAAAAGCTGGATAACCAAAAGTGCAACTTTGTCTTAGATTGTGCATCTCAGCAAACCCTTGTGAGTATCAAGATGCTAGATCAGAAAGGAGTACCAGAAGCCATACAGAGGCTCTGTGGTGTGACATTATGCA
>NW_013792837.1:0-597 GCF_000517525.1 Limulus polyphemus | reverse complement strand
TAACCCAAGACAACACACTTGTGAAATGGCCCTGACATTGCATGTTTCTCATAGAAACAACACTTAAACATCTAAGGAGTATGGGAAAACTTCATAAAGAAGATGTTTGGGTGCCTCATGAACTCTCCGATGATCATTGTTTCTAACATGTGAACGTTGCTTCATCTCTTCTGGCGCGTAATGCGCGTGAACCATTTTTGGACAGAATTGTCACTGGTCATGAAAAATGGATTCTATATGCGAATATTAAACGCCAAAAACAATGGCTCAGTCCTAAACAAAATCCCCTTCTGACCATAAAACCTGGATTCCATCCACAGAAAGTGATGCTTGCATTTGGTGGGACATCAAAGGAGTAATTCATTTCGAACTCCTCAATCCACAGTGAACTGTCAATGCAGAGATCTATAGTCAGCAACTGCAAAGTTTAAATCAAGGCTTTCATCAGAAACGCCCTTTCACTCGTCAATCGGAAAGGTGTTCTTCTTCTCCACGACAATATACGTCCACATGTGGCACGTTTGACGCAACACAGGATTATGGAGTTGGGATGGGACGTTCTCCCCCGCCCACCATATTCTCCAGGTATGGCACCCT
>NW_013792836.1:0-598 GCF_000517525.1 Limulus polyphemus | reverse complement strand
TTCCTTTCTTGTTCCAGTTGTCACTGCTGTAGTCTCTCTTCTTGTTCATTTTCTTTCTCCTTCAACCACTGTTGTAGTCTCTCTTCTTGTTTATTTTCTCGTTCTCTAGTTTATTTTCTTTTTCCTACAACAGCTGCTGTAATCTATCGTGTTTATTTTGCTGATCGAGCTGCCACTGTTGCAGGTTTTCTTGCTACTGCTGTAATCTCTCTTCTTGTTTCTTTTCTAGTTCTTCTTGTTTCTTTTGCTGTTCTTGTATTGCTGCCATCAAATCTGCTAAGCTGCAGTTTGATTTGCCACCTCTCGTTTCCATTTTCGTCTTTTTTTTTTCGTCCCACTCTCTCACACCAATTTGTTACGTCTCTAGTCGTTTGTTAATTTCCCGGTATAACTTCTTCCCGAGGAACTTCAGCGATACAAGTCCTTTCTTAAATAAAACTGGGTTATTCTTTCTCAATACAACTTTGCAATACACTTAATTTCCACAGTCACTTTAACTTAAACACACGCTATAATTCACAACGATTCACGCACTTTACTTGACTCAATTGTCTGTCTCTATTTCTGGCTGTCTGCAATTCAATCAATTATCTCGCTT
>NW_013792835.1:0-597 GCF_000517525.1 Limulus polyphemus | reverse complement strand
CGGCTTGACTTCAGCTTGATGGCACCTGGTTAGTTCAACCAGGTCTGCAGTCATTTTTGCAGGGTCTTCGACTCAGTCAATCAGCATTACCATGAGATTTTCCCTCTCTGTATTCAATATCATAATTATACTGGTCTATCTTTCCAATCCAATGTGCCAATTGTCCCTCTGGGTTCTTCAATGATCTTAATCAGCGTAATGCAGCATGGTCTGTCCTGATGGTAAACCTAGCACCATAGAGGTAAAGATGGAAATATGTCAGACTCTTCACAAAAGCTAGAAGATCCCTCCGTGTTACATAGTAGTTTATCTCTCTGGTCTTTTCAAAACCCTACTGAAGTAGGCCACCACATGTTTGTTTTCGCCCACTTTCTGAGACAACACTCCTCCAATTCCGACATTACTAGTATCACAATCCAGTATGTATGACACTGAGGGATCTGGGAGCTTTAAAAGTGGAGTGTAGGTCAATTTTGCTTTCAATGTCTTGAAAGAATACTGGCAAGAAACTGTCCATTCAAACTTCTGGCCTTTGTTAGTCAAATCATGTAGGGGAGCAGCTATAGTTGCAAAATCCTTCACAAACTTCCGGTAATA
>NW_013792834.1:0-594 GCF_000517525.1 Limulus polyphemus | reverse complement strand
GTTCCGCCAGGACCTCGGCCCTGAAGATGCTGGACCTCATTCACCATCTGGGGCTTCGGCTCTGCACCGGTGCTTTTCGCACTTCTCCAGTCCAGAGTTTGTACACTGAGTCCCATGAACCTTCTCTTCTCCTCTGTCATTTGCAACTTTCTTTACAATATGCTACTAAGCTTCAATCCTTACCATGGCATCCCACCTGGGATTGTGTTTTTCTTCCTTGGTGGGCAATGCTCTTTCAGAACAGATGGTCTGCTATTCCTCCGTTTGGCCTTCGTATCCAGGCACTACTGGCTGAATTGGGTCTGGCATTGGATGACATTGCTCTCCCCAATGATCAGCCCATTCCACCATGGCTTATTACCATCCCATTTTGTGACCTTTCCTTGAGTCATCTGGGGAAGGCAGATACTTCCGATTGGAAGTACCGTCTTCTTTTTGCTGAACATATTTCGAGCCATTCTTCTCTTCCCATTTACACGGATGGTTCGAAATTGAGTGACTCTGTAGGTTCTGCCATGGTTTGCTGTGGCTCGGTAGTTGCTCGCAGGATCCCATCTACAGTTTCTGTGTTCACTGCCGAGTTGTATGCTGTTT
>NW_013792833.1:0-595 GCF_000517525.1 Limulus polyphemus | reverse complement strand
TGCCTGTTACATTCAACTAGTAGAAGAGTAATGATGAAAATGGCTGTTACATTCAACCAGTAGAAGAATAATGATGAAAATGTCTGTTACATTCAACTAGTAGAAGAGTAATGATGAAAAATGTCTGTTACATTCAACCAGTAGAAGAATAATGATGAAA
Organism: Limulus polyphemus; assembly: GCF_000517525.1. Taxonomy (NCBI): domain Eukaryota; kingdom Metazoa; phylum Arthropoda; class Merostomata; order Xiphosura; family Limulidae; genus Limulus; species Limulus polyphemus. The sequence continues at coordinate 435 of NW_013792833.1, read as the reverse complement.
AATGTCTGTTACATTCAACCAGAAGAAGAAGAATGATGAAAGATGCCTGTTACATTCAACCAGTACAAGAATAATGATGAATGATGCCTGTTACATTCAACTAGTAGAAGAGTAATGATGAAAAATGGCTGTTACATTCAACCAGTAGAAGAATAATGATGAAAAATGCCTGTTACATTAAACTAGTAGAAGAATAATGATGAAAGATGCCTGTTACATTCAACCAGTAGAAGAATGATGATGAAAGATGTCTGTTATATTCAACCAGTACAAGAATAATGATGAAAAATGGCTGTTACATTAAACTAGTAGAAGAATAATGATGAAAGATGTCTGTTACATTAAACCAGTAGAAGAATAATGATGAAAGATGTCTGTTACATTCAACCAGTAGAAGAATAATGATGAAAGATGTCTGTTACATTCAACCAGTAG
>NW_013792832.1:0-597 GCF_000517525.1 Limulus polyphemus | reverse complement strand
GTTCAGGTGATTTAGCCTTAAAAACTGTGATGGCAGGGGCCGACATGTTGGAATTGATACTGATGCTCTGAAGACTCTTGTTGAGTCTAACTCAAGGCAACACACTCGTGAAATGGCCCTGAAGTTGCATGTCTCTCATGAAGCAATACGTAAACATCTAAGGAATATGGGAGAACTCCATAAATAAGGTGTTTGGATGCCTCACGAACTCTCCGATGATCTTCATTTCCAACATGTGAACGTTGCTTCATCTCTTCTGGAACGTAATGCGCGTGAACCATTTTTGGACAGAATTGTTACCGGTGATGAAAAATGGATTCTCTGTGTGAATATTAAACGCCAAAAACAACGGCTCAGTCCTAGACAAAAACCACTTCCAACCACAAAACCTGGACTCCATCCGCAGAAAGTGATGATTTGCATTTGGTGGGACATCAAAGGAGTAATTCATTTCGAACTCTTCAATCCACAGTGAACTGTCAATGCAGACATCTATAGTCAGCAACTGGAACGTTTAAATCAAACCTTTCATCAGAAACGTCCTTTACTCGTCAATCGGAAAGGTGTTCTTCTTTTCCACGACAATGCATGTTCACG
>NW_013792831.1:0-596 GCF_000517525.1 Limulus polyphemus | reverse complement strand
CTATGACAAGTTGCACCTTTGGCCACCCAGCTTCCCTGTCACGTAGACACTATGTGTGCTTCCCATTTTACACTTAGCTGTTGGGACTTTCACGATAGGGGTTGGTGGGCGTCCCTTAGCACCAACCGCTGCTGGTTTCTCGAAGCTGACTTATTGGTGGTATTTTTCTTATACTGGCTCCTCACATGTCCTTGCTCTCCACAGTTCCAACAGCCTTTCTGGGTAGCGGCCTTTCCTGCTGTATCATCTCCCCTGTGTTGAAATTGCCAGCAATGAGCTTTTTGTGCCCAGGTTTGTTACAGTGCCAGCAAAGTCCCTCAAACTTCTCTGAAAGCTGACCTTTTCTGGCCTTGAATCCAGATGACTGTACTAACCTTGGTACCTCTGTGCTGGACTTAACGTAGGATTCAAATTCAAGAGCTCTGGCCATTGCATCTTGCATGGTAGAGGGGTGTGCTTGCTTCACTTGTATCTTAAGTTGTGGACTGTCCAAGGCATCTACGAACTGATCCCTCAGCAACAACTTGAAGAGATTGGGTGGTGCAGTTGGGTAGGCCTTGTGTGCCATGCTTTCAAAGTCCTGTGCCAGCTCTTGC
>NW_013792830.1:0-598 GCF_000517525.1 Limulus polyphemus | reverse complement strand
TTTTAATTTCTATATGCTACTTATTGTCGTAGTGGCCATTTTAATTTCTATATGCTACCTATTGCCTTAGTGGCCTATTTTAATTTCTATATGCTACTTATTGACTTAGTGGCCATTTTAATTTTTATATGCTACTTATTGCCTTAGTGGCCATTTTAATTTCTATATGCTATTTATTGCCTTAGTGGCCATTTTAATTTCTATATGCTACTTATTGACTTAGTGGCCATTTTAATTTCTATATGCTACTTATTGCCTTAGTGACCATTTTAATTTCTATATGCCATTTATTGCCTTAGTGGCCATTTTAATTTCTACATTTCCTCTTTTTGTATACAAAAGTATTCACCCCCCTGCAAAGTTTCCATATTTTGTTGCCGTTTGAGCTTGCTATCATGAAACTTTCAAATGGGACTTTATATTTAGAATCTACACAATCTCATCCAAACTGAGAAAGCTAAAATAACGTTGATATTGTGTAAGTAGGTTAGATTTTCATAGAAAATTAGAATATTCTCAATTGCATAAGTATTCAACCCCTTTGCTACGGCAACCCTAAGTCAGTTCAGGTGCGAAAAATTGTTTGGAAAGTAAAATT
>NW_013792829.1:0-598 GCF_000517525.1 Limulus polyphemus | reverse complement strand
GCATCACTAAATAATTACACAGGCCTGCTGTAGAGCATCGCTAAATAATTACACAGGCCTGCTGTACAGCCTCACTAAATAATAACACAGGCCTGCTGTACAGCATCACTAAATAATTACACAGGCCTGCTGTACAGCATCACTAAATAATAACACAGGCCTGCTGTACAGCATCACTAAATAATAACACAGGCCTGCTGTATAGCATCACTAAATAATTACACAGGCCTGCTGTACAGCATCACTAAATAATTACACAGGCCTGCTGTATAGCATCACTAAATAATTACACAGGCCTGCTGTACAGCATCACTAAATACTTACACAGGCCTGCGGTGGTTTTATTTTCTTGATATTTTTACATGTTCTACAGTACTTCCTGTACGCTTAATCTGAAAAATCAATTTTCCTCCATCACGTACAGATTTTTCACAAAACGTCCTAACGCAGAACATAAAAGAAAGACCACAACACGTAGTTTGAGAATAAAATACGTAGATTTCACATTTTAAAATATCAAGATGAATGAAGATACATATACGATTGACATAAGTGTTCTTCTCTTTTCTTCAGTTTGTTTGTATTTTTGTTAACAATT
>NW_013792828.1:0-597 GCF_000517525.1 Limulus polyphemus | reverse complement strand
GTTTAGCTTATGATTCTACTAACAATAATGTTAACAATGTTTAACTTATGCTTCTACTATTAACAATAATGTTAACAATGTTTAAGTTATGATTCTACTACTAACAATAATGTTAACAGTGTTTAACTTATGATTCTACTACTAACATTATGATTCTACTACTAACAATAATGTTAACAGTGTTTAACTTATGATTCTACGACTAACAATAATGTTAACAGTGTTTAACTTATGATTCTACGACTAACAATAATGTTAACAAAGTTTAACTTATGATTCTACTACTAACAATAATGTTAACAATGTTTAGCTTATGATTCTACTAGTAACAATAATGTTAACAGTGTTTAACTTATGATTCTACTACTAACAATAATGTTAACAAAGTTTAACTTATGATTCTACTACTAACAATAATGTTAACAATGTTTAGCTTATGATTCTACTAACAATAATGTTAACAATGTTTAACTTATGCTTCTACTATTAACAATAATGTTAACAGTGTTTAACTTATGATTCTACTACTAACAATAATGTTAACAGTGTTTAACTTATGATTCTACTAATAAAAATAATATTAACAGTGTTAACTTA
>NW_013792827.1:0-597 GCF_000517525.1 Limulus polyphemus | reverse complement strand
ATATGGGCTTTCCCATGGAGAAGACAACTTAGGAGACTTCTCTTTGGTCTTCCTGTGATTATACAACCATACGTTGTCTCCTGGTACAAAGCTGACTTCAGTAGATCTCTTATCATAAGATAACTTCATCGAATCAGCAGATGTTTTCAAGTTTGAGCGTACTTGATGGTGAATATCATCCATCCTTTCCATTAACACTTTCACAAACTCTGACACATTTTCAGGAAACTCTTCATAAGGTGGGCGTCCTGTTAATAGATCCACTGGCAACCGAAGTTTCCGACCAAACATCAACTTTGCTGGAGTGTATCCAGTGGCTTCATGCTCTGCTGTCCTATAAGCCATCAGCAGTGGAGGTAGTAAGACATCCCAGTCATCTTGGCGACTATTACAAAACTTTGCCAATTCCTGTCCCAGTGTCCAGTTGTACTTTTCTACCATCCAATCGGACTGTGGGTGAAGTGGCGTTGTCCTGGTCTTTCGGATGCCAAACAACTTGCAGCATTCTTGGAACAAAGCCGATTCGAAGTTACGGCCTTGATCTGAATGCAGTTCGTATGCCATACCAAATCTGAAGAAGAAATCACTAATAGCCGA
>NW_013792826.1:0-594 GCF_000517525.1 Limulus polyphemus | reverse complement strand
TTTTTATAAATGATAAACAATCCGTACAAAGCAGCCTGAACGTAGCTTAGGGCCTCTGAGTGGTCGGAAACGTCAATTTTTAGTTATAAAATAACGAAAGAATAACTTCCACTACACTTCCCCCGGGTTGTAACTGCGATTTTCTTCTATCTCCCTTTCTGTCTCCACGCAGATAGCTCTCATCTAAACGTTGGAATTAAGTCTCTAAATTGACCAAAAGGAGGTTTTAACCAGGACTTTCGTGAATAGTGCCTTCGTAAATGTTGTATTACTCATTAGATTAGTGTGAATGAGCGATTTCACAAATAAAGCACGAAATTTTAGGAACAAAGTTTACTCTCAACAAAATATCAGAGCAGAGGTGGCAACTTTTTTGCGTCTGTAGTCTTTCACCGATCTCAAGTAAACTTGGAATATTCGTATGAAATATTACAGCACCCCGGGGAGTGATATACGTTGGCGTTCGGATCAGATTCTCTTTAACCAAACTTATCCCCGTCACACCAAACATGCTTGCCCTTTCAGCCGTGGGGGCGTTATAATGTAACGGTCAATCCCACTATTCGTTGGTAAAAGAGTAGCCCAAGAGTTGGC
>NW_013792825.1:0-597 GCF_000517525.1 Limulus polyphemus | reverse complement strand
ACATATATATATATATATATATATATATATACACACACAATCTTTCTGCTAATCAGACGCATATGCATAATTAGAGAATTCATGTAAATACTTCCTTTCTGATTATTATTTAATTAAAACTCTTTAACCTTCAATTATCAACTTAGTTTCTTATACCGTTCACAACAGATGTGGTCCACTTAGAGCATCATATTGAGTAAATTTATGTCTTCGCTTGTTACAGTACCCAGTGTAAACAAATGATGAGACAAATGATTAGTTCCTCATTGTTATGTAATATAAATAGGGGACCTTCTCAGTATTCAGTGAGAATTATTACAATATTGATAATATTTTTAATCATAATTTGATGTGACTGTAGTTATTATTGACCCTGTAACCAACAAAGGTTTCGTATCTTATCCAAGTTTATGGTCAATGGCAGACCGAAATATAAAACATTATACAATTAAATTAAAAGGTACAAAAATCTTATTAAAGCCTATTTTTTAGTTTACTAAAGAAAAGAACACTTCATCAGTAATCTAATAATTATTTTACTGTTAATCAATAAATACAGACGAAAAAAAAACATTACTCAAGCTTTGGAATCTTTTG
>NW_013792824.1:0-906 GCF_000517525.1 Limulus polyphemus | reverse complement strand
CCTTTCGAAAAGACGTCTGCATAATTTGCCAAAATTTCTTTTACCAGAAGAGCCTGTGATGATGCCAAATGGACTATGCTCTTCTTATAGAGGTCAGTTAAATGTTCTTGAAGTGTATGTCCTTTCTTTATAGTTGTATTTCTTGTTTTAATATTTATTTGTTCTACCACCTGGCACACACCCAACAATGCCCCTTCCTTAAGTGTCTGCTCACATTCAGAGAAATTGGCCACTGTCATAGGTACTACTTGATGACCTGCCACAAGTGACCTTCCAATCTTCAAATCCGCTGGCCTGAATGGGTTTTCCAATGCTTCCACAAGCATTGGGATTCCTTTATTCTTTGTTCTTTTATTCTACCCCAAATTATCTTCCCTGACATAGGGGGTATTGTAACTGACTTAAGTGCTGGGACGTGCAAATCAACAGATGCAGCAACACTTTCTGAAATTTGGCCTTTGTTGTTCCCAATCGTAATTTTATCGAAGTTCACTACACAATTCCTCGGTAGCAAGTAGTCCAACCCTGGTATGCATTGGTTCTCAATGTCAGCCAAGTATACTTTGTGTCTGTCCTTCATGCCCATGAGCTCAATAGTTACCCACATTGGTCCCCACAACCTTGCATAATGTCCTGTCACACCATAGAGCTTATGTATGGTTTCTGGTACTTTTTGTGATCTAGCATCTTGATACTCACAAGGGTTTGCTGAGATGCAGAATCTATGACAAAGTTGCACCTTTGGCCATCCAGCTTTCCTGTCACGTAGACACTATGTGTGCTTGCCATTTTACACTTAGCTGTTGGGACTTTCACAATGGGGATTGGTGGGCATCCTCCAACACCAACCACTATTGGTTTCCCGAAGCTGACTTATTGTTAGTGTTCTTCTTACACTGGCTCCTC
>NW_013792823.1:0-596 GCF_000517525.1 Limulus polyphemus | reverse complement strand
AAGAATGGTGCAGGATCTGCAGTACATGTTGTGCTAAAAGGGGACCTAAGCATAAGGGATGTGCTCCAATGAAGTTATATCAAGTTGGTGCACCAATGGAAAAAGTAGCCATTGATATTGCTGGTCCTTTGCTCCAAATTCGTGCTGGAAACAGGTACATTTGTGTGGTGATGGATTATTTCATCAATACCAAATCAGTAAGCTACAACTGTAGCTTCGGCTATTAGTGATTTCTTCTTCAGGTTTGGTATGCCATACAAACTGCATTCAGATCAAGGCGTAACTTTGAATCAGCTGTGTTCCAAGAATGCTGCAAGTTGTTTGGCATCCGAAAGACCAGGACAATCCCACTTCACCCACAGTCTGATGGGATGGTTAAAAAGTACAACTGGACACTGGGACAGGAATTAGCAAAGTTTTGTAATAGCAGCCATGATGACTGGGATGTCTTACTCCCTCCACTATTGATGGCCTGTAGGACAGCAGAGCATGAAACCACTGATTACACTCCAGCAAAGTTGATGTTTTGTCGGGAACTTCGGTTGCCAGTGGATCTGTTAACAGGACGCCCACCTTATGAAGAGTTGTCTGAGAAT
>NW_013792822.1:0-599 GCF_000517525.1 Limulus polyphemus | reverse complement strand
GAGTCTAACCCAAGGCAACATACTCGTGAAATGGCTCTGAAATTGCGTGTATCTCATCCAAGGAATGTGGGAAAACTCCTTAAAGAAGGTGTTTGGGTGGCTTACGAACTCTCCGTGTGAACGTTGCTTCGTCTCTTTTGGCGCGTAATACGCGTGAACCATTTTTTTCCAAAAATAATGCCTCAGTTCCAGACAAAAACCAATTCCGACCCCAAAACCTGGACTCTATCCGCAGAAAGTGATGCTTTGTATTTGGTAGGACACCAAAGGAGTAATTCATTTCGAACTCTTCAATCCACAGCGAACTGTCAATGCAGAGATCTATAATCAGCAACGCCCTTCACTCGTCAATGGGAAAGGTGTTCTTCTTCTCCATGACAATGCACGTTCACATGTGGCACGTTTGACGTTGGTTTGGGAAGTTCTTCCCCACCCACCATATTCTCCAGACATGACACCAACAGATTACCATCTTTTTCGTTCGCTGTAACACCTTCTTAATGTGAAACGTATGCAACTGTGGAAGATGTTAAAGAGGACAACGACATGTTTTTTTTTTTGCTTCAAAGCCACGTGATTTCTTTAATCAGGGCATTAAC
>NW_013792821.1:0-596 GCF_000517525.1 Limulus polyphemus | reverse complement strand
ATGTCTAGAACTCAAGGTTCTCTCAAATTGTCAGATTTTGTTAGAAGGAGGATAGTTGGTCAAGCAGATGGTGGAAAAAGTCAGCGGCAAATTTTCCAGAATTTGGGAATCCCGCTTTCGACAGTCAACAGAATCATCGTGCAGTTCAGGAAACATGGCAAGGAAACAACTGAGCAGCGTCCAGGTCATCCGGTCCGTCGGAGAGGACAAAAAGGGCTGTCAAGAGGAGCATCGAAATGGATCCCATATTAACGACTGCAGAAGTGGCCAAAGTTGGTGGGATGAGCCCGAAATCTGTTCAACGGATTCTCCACAGATTGGGTTATCGTTACAGAGCAGCTAGACAGAAGCCCTTATTAAGACCTGCCAACATAGTCAGACGAAAGAAGTGGGCAAATGATGTGATGACCAAGCCTCTGGACTTTTGGAAGACCGTATTGTTCTTAGACGAATCAAGATTCGCTCAATTTTCGGACAGTGGAAGGATATGGGTCTGGAGAATGCCTCACCAAGAGTTTTGGCTCAACAGATTGCAGCCAACTGTGAAGCATGGTAGTTTCAGCGTGATGGTTTGGGGAGCTGTTTGGGTTGGTAGG
>NW_013792820.1:0-598 GCF_000517525.1 Limulus polyphemus | reverse complement strand
CCCTAATTTAGCAATGTAAGACTAGAGAGAAGGCAGCTAGTCATCACCACCCACCGCCATCTCTTGGGCTACTCTTTTACCAACGAATAGTGTGATTTAATATCACATTATAACGCCCCCACGGCTGAAAGGGTGAGCATGTTTGGTGGAAGGGGAATTCGAACCCGCAAACCGCAGATTGCGAATCGAGCTCCCTAACCACATGGCCATGCCAGACAATGCCAATAATGATGTTTATGGTGAATGCAATAGTTGTTTAAATAGGTCAGTTTTTTTTTGTATGAGCCGGATTCTTTACAGCATGTGAGACTTGTTTGCGATAACTTTCAACAATAAACAAACAGTACCCAATCCACCTTTTAAAAATACTATATATTAAAACAAATCAAACGTATATACAAATGCTCGTCACACTGTTGGTTAGGAAGTCTGTATCCAGAGCTTTAAATAATCGTCTCTTTTTCATCAAAGTCCACACAGACTAGTTCAGTTACTTTAGAACACAATATCACAAGACGAATTATTATTCTTTACTCTGTTATTACGATCCAATCTGTGATAATTTTCCTTTAAAAATCGCCACTATACACTCTTTATG
>NW_013792819.1:0-932 GCF_000517525.1 Limulus polyphemus | reverse complement strand
GACAATATTGTGCGAGCGTTAAAGTAAATTAGTTTTAGAAGCGATAATTATGGCAAGTTTGTTACGTAACTGTTTATAAGTCATTTGTTGCATAGTTTAACTGTTGTAAATTGATGTCATGTTACTCGAACCTTTTCAATTTTTCTCGTTGCTTTAAGTGAGTATTGTTACACCATAACGTCTCGTAGAATGTTCTAGTCCTAGTGCAAGGAAGTAAGTTAGTGAAAGTGAAACTAAGACAAAGTTAATGAGAGATATAGTTAAATATATGTAGACTGTGTTTGTAAGTTTAGTCATAAAAAGTGTATATTGACGAATTTTAAAGTGTAATAATCTCAGATTGTATTGTAATAACAAAATCGAGATAAATCATTCGTCTTTTCAATTGGGTTATAAAGTAACTGAACCAGCCTGTGTGGACTCTTGGCTAAAAGAGACAATTATTTAAATCTGTGGATACAGTGATTAATTGTGCAACAAACATTTGATATCCGTTTGACTTGTTTTGAATATATTGTTGCGTCAGCGAGGTCACGTGACTAGTATCACGCCACTCCTTCTCTCGAACCTTCGGGAATTATCGGGAGATTACTAGATATATGTTTGTCTGGTATATATATAAGACGCTCACAACGTGACGGGACAACAGTGTAATGAGTAATTGAATGTATGCGGACAAAATATTGTTGGCCACGTGAGATATAGCGTTTGTTATAGCGCGACTGTTGAAATTAAGTGCATCGTAAAGTTGTATTCGGAAAGAATAAACCAGTTTTATTAAGAAAAGACTTGTGTCGCTAAAGTTTCGTCGGAACGAAGTTACGGAAAATTAAGTAACGACTGGAGGCGTAACAATATTATTTTAAAACAATTAGATTGTGTGTTGTCCGTTATTGTTGAAATTTATCGCCAACAAGACACAGACATCCACT
>NW_013792818.1:0-597 GCF_000517525.1 Limulus polyphemus | reverse complement strand
ATCCATCCTTTCCAATAACACTTCCACAAACTCTGACATATTCACAGGCAACTCTTCATAAGGTGGGCGTCCCTTGTGCTTGGGTCCCCTTTTAGCACTACATGTACTGCATGTCCTGCACCATTCTTCCACATCTCGCCTCATACCTATCCAGTAAAATCTGTGTCGTAGGTAACTCAATGTTTTCTTAACTCCGAGATGTCCTCCTGTTACAGAGTCGTGGGATTGACGCAACACAACTTCCCGTAACTTTCTCGGTATAACCGTTTGCCAGGTCGTCACTTTCCCATCTGCAGTTTCCCATCTCCGGACAAGAATACCATCTTCAAGCCTCAACTGGTCCCATTCTGCCCAATAGTCCTTTGTCACAGGGCTTAGACTAGACACCTTCTCCCAAGCACTTGCTTTTAGGAAATCAATCATTGGCTTCAAATCTTGGTCTTTCTCCTGCTCTACTTTAATATTAATATTTGGTTCCACTTCACCATCATCAACTTCTTCAGTCACTTTGACTTCAGCTTGATGGCACCTAATTAGTTCAACCTCTCTTTTAACAGTTACCGGAACTTGGCCTTTGTTGTTCCCAAACGTCATTTT
>NW_013792817.1:0-597 GCF_000517525.1 Limulus polyphemus | reverse complement strand
CTTCCGCTGTCGTAACAATAGTTTATTTTCCTTTCTCTTGTTATTTAGAAATAATTTTATTTAGTTCACTTTAATTTTCTATAGAGTTTATTTCCTTCATTTATTTTACACTAGCAGCCTTGCCAGGGGTTTTCAAAATAAAACCTACTCTCTCTGTTTCCTTGTTCCATATTTCGATAGGTAAAAAAAAACATTTTGTGAATTTATGAAAAAAAATAAAAAATCTTAGGTTTGATTTTTTGAAAATACACTATGAACTTGTTTTAAATCAGGGCTTCCTTATGAACGATGTTTTTGTTGTTCCTTCACTGGCAAGGATAAATAGGCTCTTATGGAGAATATTTAGATTATCTTATAAACATATGAGTACTGTTCTGGTGAATAGGATAAGCCTAGCTCTATTCCTACTATCCCCCGTCATCTTTCCTTAAATATTAAAATTTCAAACATAAATATTTATGTAATATTATGTTCAATTTATTTTAATGTAAATTTAATATATTTTTATGAACGTGATCCTGTATTCACATTATGACATTGATGTATGAAATATACTACAAACAAAATGCAATATTGTACCTTATAATGTATCAAAAG
>NW_013792816.1:0-594 GCF_000517525.1 Limulus polyphemus | reverse complement strand
TTCAACAAAGTCTCTTAATTTTACGGGACGTATCTTCTTCCGCACTGGTCTCCATCTCGTTGGCTTCTGCTTCATGTGGAGTTCATCTGCTTCATCAGTAAATGTCCTATCTTCGGTAATAGTCACATCAGTGGTAGTAACTTCATCAAGAGCTTCATCGTTTCCCTTCTCAAAACTGAGTAGAGTTTCTTCTTCGATGTTGGCTTTTTCAGGTGACACCTCTTCAGCAGCGTTATTTGTTCCTTTGTTCACCTCGTCCGAACTGAAATGTCCTGGACCGGGATAATGCCAAAGCCTGTTGGCATGCACCACTTTTGGCTTACCTCGCCGACCACATTTTATCCAGAGACGATCCACTATGTCATATGGGCCTTCCCATGGAGAAGACAACTTAGGAGACTTCCCTTTGGTCTTCCTGGGATTATACAACCATACCTTGTCTCCTGGTAAAAAGCTGACTTCAGTAGATCTCTTATCATAACATAGCTTCATGGAATCAGCAGACGTTTTCAAGTTTGAACTCACTTGATGATGAATATCATCCATCCTTTCAGATAACACTTTCACAAACTCTGACACATTTTCAGGCAACTC
>NW_013792815.1:0-592 GCF_000517525.1 Limulus polyphemus | reverse complement strand
TATTGCTGGAGCATTGCTAATCCCGAATGGCATCACACTATATTGCTAGAGACCTTGGCCATAACTAAATGCCTTCTTAGGTCTATCTGCTTCAGCCATTTTTACTGATGGAAACCTGACTTTAAGTCCAGAGTTGAAAATCACCTGGCTCCACTTTGGGCATCAAGAGTATCATCAATTCTTGGCAATGGGTATGAGTCTTTTTCGGATATGCTGTTAAGAGCCCTGAAGTCCACCCAGCAACGTTGGGTCCCATCCTTCTTCTGGACTAATACAACGGGAGCTGACCAGGGACTATCTGATTTCTCGACTATCCCTTCCTTAATTAGACTATCCATGACCTTTTCTATCTCTTGTCGCTTTGCTGGAGCTATTCTCCTCGGAGGGATCTTTTTTGGATGGTGATTGCCTGTGTTTATTCTGTGCTCTACAACGTTTGTGTAGCCGAAGTCATGATCTCCTTTCGAAAAGACGTCTGCATAATTTGCCAAAAGTTCTTTTACCTGAAGAGCCTGTGATGATGCCAAATGAACTATGCTCTTCTTATAGAGGTCAGTCAAATATTCTGGAAGTGTACGTCCTTTCTTTACAG
>NW_013792814.1:0-654 GCF_000517525.1 Limulus polyphemus | reverse complement strand
AATTATAACCTAACTGGTCCATTGTCCTGAAAGTGCTTGTAAACAGTAGTTAAAGGAATTATAACCTAACTGGCATTCTTCTCACACTTTAACTACTACTGAAACAAAAATAATAAATACTTCACACAACATTTTCACACTACTCATCTGATAGTATTTATAATTTAATTTTCTTACTGAAACTGAATTGACCAGTTGTGTCAGTTAGCCATGATTGTTTCATCTTTAAAATATGACTTTTTAAAATTATCTCAGGAACTTCTATATATATAGACATTACTTTGTCCCAACTATTAAAAATGACATAAACCATAAATCTGAACTGACATTCAAATACATGGAAGGAAACTATACCTCTCGACCAGCTTCGGGAGCTCGCTCTAGGAATTCTCCTACATTGATTTTAGTACTAAAAGTGAAGTTCTCTCTCGTAATGTCAGTTATACCATGCCGTTGGAGGTACTGTTAAAACATCAATAGAAAACATGTTAAACCCTTAACATTAAGGACCTTATCATTAGTCAGTTATACCATGCCGTTGGAGGTACTGTTAAAACATCAATAGAAAACATGTTAAACCCTTAACATTAAGGACCTTATCATTAGTCAGTTATACCATGCCGTTGGAGATACTGTTAAAAACATGTTAAACCC
>NW_013792813.1:0-2037 GCF_000517525.1 Limulus polyphemus | reverse complement strand
AATAATATACTGTTCTAATGTGTTCTATTTGGTTATTTGATAAATATAATACCAAGTCCAATCCCCGTAACGATAACAAGTTTATTTATTTTTTCAATAGCATTCGCTAAAGGCTATGTCCATAGATAGGTCTATCTCCACAAACCACGTTTCATCAGAAATTCATTAATCAATTACGCCTGACTCACAAACAAACTTAAATAATTTTTTCTTGCCAATTAATCTATAACAAACACACTGATTGTCTTACTGTTGAGCTTATTAACTGAAAGGCTATCTAATGCATTAACTGACAGTGAATGAATAACTCACTATGTTATTTATGTTATACTTATATTTCTACCTAGTACAGGAAGCTTCTAGAATATACCAAGGCCTTAACTATAACGAAATCTTTAGATCTTGTGTCATTACTATATAATGATATGCTATCTTTAACAAATTAAAATATAAGTTCAAATAATTCAAAATATAGCTTACACCTCTATAGATCTAGAGTTGTTAACAATTGGATATATAAGTTTGTGTTTGCGTTTAAACACAAATAACACATATTATTTTACTCTGTTGACTTACACAGTAAAAGCTGGTCCCTTACACACATGTTTTGTCCTCCCGAAAATATTCTTGTGGACGCCCATTCTAGTGTGAGTCATATAGAGACCCCTATCCCAAACAAGTCCTGGTGATACTCATGCAATGTATATATATTGTAAATTTATCAACCATAAAGATTTGTAAATACCAGTGCTTACTTTACAATGTCCATAACACACTTGGCGTTATATAAAGACAAGAAAAAGACTGCATTCAGGAAGTATTGAACTGTTTACATGAGACTTGCACCTACGTGTATAAAACTGTCATTTAAGTTATATCTAAATATTTTTAGTAATTCTTATTAGAACTGTTTCAGAGCTGGGGTCGAATTACTCTATCTGGCATGGGCGCAGCAGGAAGGTGCAAGAGGGGTACTTACCCCCTTAAATTTCACAAGAAATGCCGTATTATGATGTAAACTTAATATTGTAGTTAAATTCATCCCCTGGAATACCATTTTCAGATTTTCAGCCGTAGACTCAGTTGTACACCCAGACTCCAAAATATCATAATTGACATAAATGAGGTACGTTTCTCATTCCAATACTTGCCGGTTAAGCTTCATTCATGAGTTGATTACACAGTTCAAACATCATGTTTTGAAACTCACATAGGCAGTTACTCATGTTGAAAGCAGTCTCAGGCCTAGCTGCTCTTGTCATCCAGCCCAATTTGTCAGGTCTAATGTGTTAAACCACTAGTCTCCTTCCAACGTATTTAAGACAATCATCTATTCGAGGTAGTGAAAAGGTGCAAATGCAAGTTACCACACTCACCTATCTAAAATGAATGCAGAATCTGGATGTACCTTCCTTCCTTCTTAACAATCACCACTGGATATGATTCACCAATTTCTAAAGGTTGTATGATCTTCTACTTTAATATCTGCTGTACTTCAATACTAGTTACATCCTTACAGCTCCAGGGAAGTCTTAATGGTGGTTGTTTAATCATACGTATCTTTATCTGGTCATCCAAATGATCATCTTATCTTAAGTACGCAATCATTAATAACAATATCAGATGGGTTGGTGAAAAAGCATGCTTGAAACTGAAACTAACAAAATGTGTGTTCATTTTCACAGAAGTGAAATTTATCATTCATATCGTGAGTAAAGATGAAATCTCCACGAGTCCTGCTAAAAATAGCAATCGTATGATATTGGCCTTAACCTATGACCAAGTGAGAAGTTGTTAGTTATCTAGAATCCACATCTTACTATTAGTGGCTGGTGGTCAACATCTTCAAGGGCAAAACACGTTATCCGCTCTCACTAAATTTAAGATTCACTTTAGATAAAGTGAAGAATGTGAGAAAGCATTCAGTCCCGTAAGGTTATTTTATTAGAAACTACAGTATTGGTGTATACATGAAAATCTTGTAAGTTATTATTCGATACTGACAACATTTCTATTGCAGTTGGACGATGAAGTATA
>NW_013792812.1:0-597 GCF_000517525.1 Limulus polyphemus | reverse complement strand
CCTAACAGTCAAAGTTTAGCTTGTTTGTCGTCAGTATCCACACAGAATATGCTATAACAGTTGTCCCATTGACTTTTGAAAGCGAAAGAGCAGGTGTCATATAAAGCATTGTCTGAAAGAAGCTAAGAACACTTTAGAAATTTATTCGACACTTTCAGAAGATTTGTATACGCAGAAGTAGTTTAGAGGTGTGTTTACAGGTGATCAACTACCTGATCATGCAGATAAACAAATGTACATCATCAGTCTGGATCCGAGTCATAAATTTGGTAGCTACTGGGTCTGTATTTACATTGGTAGAGATGAGAAAGGAAAACATTAAGATCCATTAGGACTACCTCAACATAAGAAAATCATCAAGAAGAATTGTTGAACGTAAAAGTACTGCAAGGACCATATTCGTCTGTGTGTGTGTGTGTAGACAATATTTTTGTTGTCGACATGTGTCCAAGAAAGTTCAGTCCTCAAAGATTTATGACAAAAAGGTAAGTGTTGTTATTCTATAATAGTGATTAAACATACTTATTATGTAGTACAATGTAAGTTGTTATCTCATTCAAATAACGGATAGCAGTAGATTTGTTAAAATCCTACAGA
>NW_013792811.1:0-597 GCF_000517525.1 Limulus polyphemus | reverse complement strand
CCTATTTATTAAACAATGTAGATACCTTAAAAATAACTTGTTTATAACCAAATATATATAGCCCCTATTTATTAAACAATGTAGATACCTTAAAAATAACTTGTTTCTAACCAAATAACTGTCCCTATTTATTAAACAATCTTAAGCCTAAACTTAGCCATGAGTTTTGTGTTCCCTTTTCATTTACTTTTTTCTTCATTTACTAATTTATATGTTTGTTTGGAGCTACACAGTGGGCTATTTGTGCTCTGCCCACCACGGGTATCGAAACCCGGTTTCTAGCATTGTAAGTCCGCAGACATACCGCTGTGGTACTGGGGGGCACCTCTAACTTATATATTGTTGAGGTTGTGAATATTAGGTATTGTTAGGATAGCGGAAGTCAAGCGACACTGGAAGCATGCGCGCTGGAGTTTCTAGAAGGATCATGTCTCTTCCTGGTAACTCTAGTCTAGTATATAAGCAGGCAAATAAAGCGAGATAATTAATTGAATTGCAGACAGGCAGAGATAGAGACGGACAATTGAGTCAAGCATGGTAGTGACCATAAGTAAAGAGCGTGAATCGTTGTGAATTATTGCGTATGTTGAAGTTAAA
>NW_013792810.1:0-597 GCF_000517525.1 Limulus polyphemus | reverse complement strand
GCTGTCATGTTAAGCTTATATTAAAGTTTTTCTTCATTACCCATTTAAGCCGTCTCCAGCCATTATTAGTCTCAAAGTGGGTTCCTCGTCATCGAATTTAAAGATAGTAGGTACTATCAGTGCAGTTGAAGAAGCATGACGTTAGTGATATTGGTTATCATTAGGGTCAATATTCCTATCATGTATATTCTTCGCTTAAGTATCGTTCATGTACTCCCAGGAAGAAGCTTTTAACTCTATATTAAACATAAATCTCGAAGAAAAACCTACCCCTTTCTCCCCCACTAAGAGAAAATATTTTAAATTGAAAGTGATGGGATTGCTCCGTTAAAATCAGTCTTCATGTGCAATAACAAGTAATGTAAATGCTGATTATAATACGTACACATCAAATGATATTACTTTTTTTTTGTTCTGTTCACATGCACAATAGTGGTTAGAATAGTGTTATTGAGAAGATCAAAGAGACGGAGGTTTAATCATATATCAAGGTTTCTTGTAATAATTCACTTCGAAGCCTAGTCTACGGGAACCATTTGTTACTATGAGGTTATTGCACTTTGACCATTATAATACACATGTTGTTTTGCAATGATA
>NW_013792809.1:0-597 GCF_000517525.1 Limulus polyphemus | reverse complement strand
AGGGTATGTAACAGCCCTTTCCATCAAAAATTTTCATACACACAGGTCATAAAGATGTGACCAGATCCTGTAGGCCTCCTTCGGCCAGGTTTGACCATGGATGAGCATCCGTCCATTGTTAGCTCATGTTGATCGCTTGTCTAGAGCAGCGTCTCTTGTGACTAAGGAGAACGACACGAGAGTGACAATCCTGGTTGCAGAGGTCACATATGTGCATTGACGTTGGTCTGTTGGCTGCCTGTTCCTTTTGATGTGCTCGCTTCTCTTCTGCCACCACCGTCAGTTCCTCTTCACCGATCTTCAGCTGTTTATGGAGAGTGTTTTCCAGTCGGCGCGATCGGCAGTGATGTCCTCTCAAGTTTCGGTGTCGATGTTGAGCACCTTCATGTCTCTTTTGCAAATATCCTTGTATCTCAGCTGCAGGCGGCCGATGCCTCTCTGTCCTTCGGCTGGTCTGTTGGCTGCCTGTTCCTTTTGATGTGCTCACTTCTCTTCTGCCGCCACCGTCAATTCCTCTTTACCGATCTTCAGCTGTTTATGGAGAGTGTTTCTCCAGTCGGCACGATCGGCAGCGATGTCCTCCCAAGTTCCGGTGTC
>NW_013792808.1:0-597 GCF_000517525.1 Limulus polyphemus | reverse complement strand
CACCCTGATTCTAGCGTTGTAGGTCCGCAGACATGCCGCTGTGCCACTGTGGAGCAAGATAAAAGAGAAGGCTTTGAAGTTGACTAAGGCTCAGAAATCAAAATATCACAAGCTTGTTTGTTTGTTTTGTAATTAAGCACAAAGCTACACAATGGGCTATCTGTGCTCTGTCCACCACGGGTATCGAAACCTGGATTCTAGCGTTGTAGGTCCGCAGACATACCGCTGTGCCACTGTGGAGCAAGATAAAATAGAAGGTTTTGAAGTTGACTAAGGCTCAGAAATCAAAATCTCACAAGCTTCTAGCCGTACTTCCAAATGAACAGTTCTTTTTACCAAAGAAGATGGCCGAAGGAACTGGAATCACAACAACTTCGGTTGATCACATACCCGCTAATTCTCCCAATATTAGGCAATATTACGTAATCATGACGTCAGGTTGGGTAACATCAACGATCGCGGATGTAATTCCAAGGACAGAAAATGACTTGAAACATTGTTCTCATAAAACGTGATTAAACCACGTTTTAAACGTAATAAATTTGTAACAACAACCTTAAATCTTCAAAATTACTCTTAATGTACCCAATAAAAGAC
>NW_013792807.1:0-594 GCF_000517525.1 Limulus polyphemus | reverse complement strand
GCCAACTCTTGGGCTACTCTTTTACCAACGAATAGTGGGATTGACCGTCACTTTATAACACCCCCACGGCTGAAAGGGTGAGCATGTTTGGTTTGACGGGGATTCGAACCTGCGACCCTCGGATTGCGAGTCGAGCGCCCTAACCACCTGCCCATGCAGGGCCGTAAAACTATATCTATACAATATGTTAACTGGGTATAATAAATTATGAGTTAATATATAATGATATATATATATATACAGCTCTGTAAAGATACTGAGAATATTGTATGATATATTTGAAGTGACCCATATAAAGGTTTGACAATTTTCTTGGTGACTGTAAACATGTTAAAAAAAAAAAAGGAACGTTTTGGTTTAAATTTAGCGAACAAAAATTAATTGTTGTTCAAACTTCAAAAGATTATGATGATGATCTCAGGACTTCATTTCACTGGATCAACAACAATCAAGAGGCTTCAAATAGCCGTCAAATTTCCTTTTAGTGCCTACACTTTAAGATAACTTAATTAAAAGAAAATTGCAATTTCTTTGTTATATTTAAGTTGAAAATTACACATTTTAAACCATTCTTCTTCAGGAGAACAAAAGAAC
>NW_013792806.1:0-590 GCF_000517525.1 Limulus polyphemus | reverse complement strand
AAAAATATTGTTACATGGCCTCAGCCCATGATTACAAAGACTCGGGTACCTCACCAAAAACCCACTGGTGGAAGGAGAATGTGCCAAAATATAAAAAAGAAGGGAACAAGTGTCCACCAAAAACACCTAAGGAGATGGATGTATGATAGACAGTGTAAAAGGTTAGTGAGGGTAAGGTGAAGGCGTGAAACTGAGCCTGAGAAAGGCTAACAGAGGACAATGGATCAGAACCCCAAACCTGTAGAAAAGATTTCAGAGTTTGGGAGTACAATAAAAGGACTTCAGCTCGATTGTAAGCCAAGGCATATGTGCAGCCAGTCTAGGAGGACAAGGCATATTGGCACCAAAGTGGAATTGAGTCAAGAATTATTGTTTTCAGCATAGACTCTGATATCGAGGTAAGGAAGAAAACATCATATTCCAAAGAAGGGGCCGAAGAAGAAGGGAAAGTAAAGAATAGTAAGAAATAGAAGAGAGTGAAAAAGGTAACTTATCCGATAAGAAAATTGACAGAAGGATACAAAATGTTGAGGTAGATCCACATCTGCATTGGAAAAATTGTTGGTAAATAGATGTCAGGAAAGATTGCC
>NW_013792805.1:0-597 GCF_000517525.1 Limulus polyphemus | reverse complement strand
ATCTAGTTTGTTATTTAAACAGGTTTTTCCTAAAAAGAATCACAACCAACCAGCAAAGTAAACTATTTACAATGAAGAAAAAGAACAACTTTTTACGGGATTGTTGTATGGCGGAAATGAACCACTCATTATCCGCATCACATAATTATATTCTTTTGATTTGATATAAAAGTTTGTGAAATAAAGAAGATTGACTTTTGTGTTTTCCTTTTTGCCATAAAGTATATTTAACTGACGTCATAGCAAGTCGTGTGTTTTATTGTTGATCCTTTTTGTGGTTATGGAAGTTATTTTGAGTTGTTGTTGTAAAACTTTGGTATAAACTTGAAGAATTGTTATTTGTTGTTGTAAAACTTTGTTATAAAATTGAAGAATTGTTATTACACCAAATGGAAGAATGATATAAAACAGTGTAGTCCAAAATTACTTATGTTACTTAGATTCGTTTTATCGACAATATCTTTCCGTTTGATTTTTCGTGTCCAAGTGGTTCGCGTGCTCGGACTGTGAAACCGAGTGTTCACGATTTACGTACCCTCGTCTCAAAAACAAGCTCCACACTGTAGAATCTTCGGTGCACTATAAGAGTAACAGAAA
>NW_013792804.1:0-824 GCF_000517525.1 Limulus polyphemus | reverse complement strand
CTACTCTTTACCAACGAATAGTGGGATTGACCGTCACATTATAACGCTGAAAGGGCGAGCATGTTTGGTGTGACGGGGATTCGAACCCGCGACCCTCGGATTGCGAGTCGAGCGCCCTAACCACCTGGCCATGCCGGGCCGAGTTTAATATTTAATATTTCAGTAAATCGTATCAAAGTAGAATACAGAAGATATTTGTAAGCCTAATTTGGTGGTGCTGGATGCAAACAAAAATAACAGTACATTAAACCAGTTATAAAAACAATATATAGATGATTTCCCTAGAGACAATAAATATTCAAACACTTCACATCTCATAAGATTGAAAACGTAGGAGAGAAAAAGGAGGCAATAACTGACTTCAAACCAAAATATAAAAATATACTCGTGGTGGAAATAGAATGATACAACCTAGATGCATCTGTTATATTATAAGAATTTTAAAATATGGTCTGGTTAGTCTTAACTCTTTGCTTCTTCATGTTATGATACTGATCAATTAGGGTTACACATCAAACGATTGAAGTCACTAAACATAATTATCTCGATATGATAATTGGATATACTGTAAGCCTAGTACGAAAAAAGGATTGAAAGACTGACTGGATATGGCATTTTCACGTATTTCACAGTATCATTCAATCTACAGTTACAGCTTGATGAAAGTTTAAAATGTTCACGTATTTCACAGTACCATTCAATCTACAGTTACAGCTTGATAAAGTTAAACATTTTCACGTATTTCACAGTACCATTCAATCGACAGTTACAGCTTGATGAAAGTTAAACATTTTCACGTATTTCACAGTACCATTCAATCTACT
>NW_013792803.1:0-596 GCF_000517525.1 Limulus polyphemus | reverse complement strand
CCCAATGAAAGAATAGACCATTCCAAGCTTTAACTTGTTGTTAAACAATTGTTTAAACAACTCTACTTATTCAACCAATAACAATGTCGGAGTCAACACAAATGACCATTGATTTCTATAAAAGTCAAGTTTTTGTGGTGAAAAAGTCAGGTTCAGGACACCAGGGGATATCATATGAAATATTCCTTGTAAGATGAGAATAGCTGTAGAAAAATTTGCACACACACACAAAACTCTTCAGAAAGAACTTGACTGCTAACTGAAAAATACCAATGCAATACTTACAAATAAACATTCTTATGGCACTAATATCTCTATGATCAATACAAGTAAATGAGCTAAAAGTATCATCAGAAACCATGCAAAAATGCATTCACAAAATATTTGTTACTAAATATCTTTTCATCTAAGGCAATGGCTTTGATATTCAGCTTTAGAATATAAAATATTTAATGGCAGAAGAAAGTACATTTGTTGTTATAACTAATGAAGCTAGTGAGATCACTGGAAAGATGGTATACTTGTTTGACCAATAGCTAAATTTCTGATAGATTAATCAGGATTACAACAGTGGCAAGTATAGTGTTTTAAGTCGT
>NW_013792802.1:0-591 GCF_000517525.1 Limulus polyphemus | reverse complement strand
TTGTGAATGAGAATGAAAATTGAGGTACGAATTACATGATTTCCTATAACTTATTATATTCGATTAGTGCGGCTCTTTTAACGAACACATTAACCTTACTAATCGAGGGATTCCTGTATATATATATATATATATACGGTGTTGTCATGAGCGTCCGCAGTGAGGTGCTTGCCCACTTGGAAAATGAGTAGCATATTTTCTTCGTTATTCATTTAGTATATATATATAAATAAATTACGCCTTCACTCACTGCTTTTCTCGTACGTACAAAAATAAAAATTTACACTGCTGAATTAACTAACTGGGTAGTCCAATAATCAGTCATCAAGAACTGAGACTGACTAGTATTTTAGGCAGATGGTCAGAGCGCTTAAAACCCTACAGGTTCTCTTTTTCCCGAAGTATCAACAATAATTCTGATGTAACTCGCGTTGTTTGATCGTTCAAAATCGTTCCCTACATATGCTACACTTTCCAAAACGTTCTAGCCGTCTATTTGCCACTAGCTTATCACGTGACGTTAAAAGCTCTCTCTCTACTAAAACAATACAAACGTTTGAATAAAAAACTCAATATATATATATATATATA
>NW_013792801.1:0-596 GCF_000517525.1 Limulus polyphemus | reverse complement strand
GTTGTGGTAGTGAATGGCTAACAGTTGATATGTTAGAATGAGATTAACAATTTTAAAGAGATAAGGAGAATAATTGAACCTACCTGTGTGGACTTTGACAAAAGGCAGACGATTATTGGAAGTACGAAGAGTACACGATTATTGGAAGACCAGGTTACAACTGCGGCAACTTACACAATAGCGTAAGTGAATTATACACGGATATTATTGCGATAAAAATATAAAAAAATAGTTTGGCTAGTCAAGTGAGTTCAAAGGCAATTGAATTGGCCTAATTGGATTTTTGACAAGAAGAAGATAATTGTATAGTGTTTAAGATACAACTATGATTTCCATAGTGTAAAGAATTTTGTACATACATTTAACTTGTTTCGAATATATATTATTAAAAAAAAACAAGTAGAGTGCGTGGTGTTCGTTTATTGTCGAATTTATCGCCAAAAGTCACAGACACCTACTATAGAAAAATCCTTAGCCCAGCATACCCATATATTTACATTATATATATATATATTTATTTATTTATATATACTACTAAATAAGGTAAGTTTCTGACATTGTTATTACTTGTTGTTACCAAGGTTATAGGTAAAACA
>NW_013792800.1:0-1778 GCF_000517525.1 Limulus polyphemus | reverse complement strand
TTTACAAAAGACCTCTATCTACTTATAGGAGATTTACAACACCCCTATCTAATTATAGCAGATCTACAACACCCCTATCTACTTATGGCAGATTTACAACACCTCTATCTAATTATAGCAGATCTACAACACCCCTATCTAATTATGGCAGATTTACAACACCCTTATCTAATTATAAGTTGTAGATCTGCTATAAGTAGATAGGGGTGTTGTAGATCTGCTATAATTAGATAGAGGTCTTTTGTAAATCTGCCATAAGTAGATAGTAGTGTTGTAGATCTGCTATAAGTAGATAGTGGTGTTGTACATCTGCTATAATTACATAGGGGTGTTGTACATCTGCTATAAGTAGATGGGGGTGTTGTAGATCTGCTATAATTAGATAGGGGTGTTGTAAATCTGCCATAAGTAGATAGGGGTGTTGTGGATCTGCCATAAGTAGATAGGGGTGTTGTAAATCTGCCATAAGTAGATAGGGGTGTTGTAAATCTGCTAGATAGGGGTGTTGTAGATCTGCTATAAGTAGATAGGGGTGTTGTAGATCTGCTATAAGTAGATAGGGGTGTTGTAGATCTGCTATAAGTAGATAGGGGTGTTGTAGATCTGCTATAAGTAGATAGGGGTCTTATAGCAGATCTTCAACACCCCTATCTACTTATAGCAGATCTACAACACCCTTTCTACTTATAGCAGATCTTCAACACCCCTTTCTACTTTTATGTTTCTTACGTTTTCAGGTCCTCTAAAATATACAATTAAATAAATCAGAAACTTCTCGTTCGATATTTGGGTCAAAACATCATACGAGTTTAACTA
Organism: Limulus polyphemus; assembly: GCF_000517525.1. Taxonomy (NCBI): domain Eukaryota; kingdom Metazoa; phylum Arthropoda; class Merostomata; order Xiphosura; family Limulidae; genus Limulus; species Limulus polyphemus. The sequence goes on along the minus strand of NW_013792800.1, from coordinate 962 downwards.
TGGTATTTTATGATATTCAGTTTATCTATGGTATTTTATGATATTCAGTTTATCTATGGTATTTTATGATATTCAGTTTAACTATGGTATTTTATGATATTCAGTTTATCTATGGTATTCAGTATAACTATGGTATTTTATGACATTCAGTTGAACTATGATATTCAGTGTAACAATGGTATTTTATGATATTCAATATAACTATGATATTCAGTGTAACAATGGTATTTTATGATATTCAATATAACTATGATATTCAGTTTAACTATGGTATTTTATGATATTCAGTGTAACAATGGTATTTTATGATATTCAATATGACTATGATATTCAGTTTAACTATGGTATTTTATGATATTCAGTTTAACTATGGTATTTTATGATATTCAGTTTATCTATGGTATTCAGTATAACTATGATATTTTATGACATTCAGTTTAACTATGGTATTTTATGATATTCAGTTTATCTATGGTATTCAGTATAACTATGATATTTTATGACATTCAGTTTAACTATGGTATTTTATGATATTCAGTTTAACTATGGTATTTTATGATATTCAGTTTATCTATGGTATTCAGTATAACTATGATATTTATGACATTCAGTTTAACTATGGTATTTTATGATATTCAGTTTATCTATGGTATTCAGTATAACTATGATATTTTATGACATTTAGTTTAACTATGGTATTTTATGATATTCAGTTTATCTATGGTATTCAGTATAACTATGATATTTTATGACATTCAGTTAAACTATGGTATTTTATGACATTCAGTTTAACTATGGTATTTTATGATATTCAGTTTATCTGTGGTATTTTATGATATTCAGTTAAACTATGGTATTTTATGACATTCAGTTTAACTATGGTATTTTATGATATTCAGTTTATCTATGGTATTTTATGACATTCAGTTTAACTATGGTATTTTATGATATTCAGTTTAACT
>NW_013792799.1:0-598 GCF_000517525.1 Limulus polyphemus | reverse complement strand
GCCATTATCAGTTAGTAATAAATTTATGCTAGTACATCAAATAGGAAGATCCAGTAAAACATATTAAAACTATGGGAAAAAGGCCATTACCGGTTAGTAATATATTTATGCTATTGCATCAAATAGAAAGATACAGTAAAACATATTAAAACTATGGGAAAAACGCCATTACCAGTTAGTAATATATTTATGCTATTACATCAAATAAGAAGATCCAGTAAAACATGTTAAAACTATGGGGAAAACGGCATTACCAGTTAGAAAATTTTATATATTAGATTCATAAAAAATAGGGGGAAGGTTGGTCCAATAAAAGTTTCGAAAAATGGGAAAATACAGTCTAAGACTGAAACAAAACAAATAAAGAATATGAAAAAAAAATGTTGACCGAAACAGTATCTGCTTTACATGTTACAGGAAAGGCAGAAGCATATTTGCAGGAGAACGTGTAATCAATCGACAGCATACGTTCTCGCTTAATGAAATCCAAACAAAAAGTGAACACCATAAGAAGTATTGAGTGACTTTTGGAGACACGGACGTAGTCGATTGAGTGAATGAAAAACTGTCAGCGGAGAAACTGCCACTGAATCAAAGG
>NW_013792798.1:0-589 GCF_000517525.1 Limulus polyphemus | reverse complement strand
TTTTTTGTAGGAGTGGAAGTGTAGTTTCTGTAGAAGAAGGCAGGGGCAAGATCGTCTAGTTGGAGAACTCCCACCAGGTTCAGGCATGAACCGTGTTCCGTCAGTTCGTCGTATGGTAAAACCATCCAAATATATTGAGAGAAATCCATTTTTTTTCTGTAGAACACACACATATCAGATTTTTTTAGTCTTAACGCGGCTTTACTGATATCAGTTTCTTCTTTAAGAAACCAACACGACTTTACTAATACCAGGTTCTTCTTTAAGAAACCTAACACGACTTTACTGATATCAGTTTCTTCTTTAAGAAACCTAACACGACTTTACTAATACCAGGTTCTTTTTAAGAAACCTGACACGACTTTACTGATATCAGTTTCTTCTTTAAGAAACCTAACACGACTTTAATAGTTCCAGTTTCTTTATTAAGAAACTTAACGCGGCTTTACTGATATCAGTTTCTTCTTTAAGAAACCTAACACGAGTTTAATAGCACCAGGTTCTTTATTAAGAAACCTAACACGACTTTAATAGTTCCAGTTTCTTTATTAAGAAACTTAACGCGGCTTTACTGATATCAGTTTCTTCT
>NW_013792797.1:0-1380 GCF_000517525.1 Limulus polyphemus | reverse complement strand
TGTTGGTGGTGAGTACTGTTGACTAGTTGCCTTCACTGTAGTCTGTTGGTGGTGAGTACTGTTGACTAGTTGCCTTCACTGTAGTCTGTTGGTGGTGAGTACTGTTGACTAGCTGCCTTCACTGTAGTCTGTTGGTGGTGAGTATATTCACCACCAATAGACTAGACTACAGTGAAGGCAGCTAGTCAACAGTATCAGTTCGAGGTTAGAGATGGTCATGCGCAAAAGCCCTTTATATAGCTTTGCGTGAAAAACCTGAAACATACACACAAACAAAGCATTGTTCGGCTTGAAATTAACCTCGTAAATTATTTCGATAACATTTCGTTTGTCAATCAAACAAATGAAGATAGAAACGTGTAATCGCGATTTTTTTATCTACGGTAATTTTAAAAGAAATGGTTAAATTTTAAATGTATTTTCCTATGTTTGGTGTTGTTAACAAAATTTAGTATAAAGTGAGACGTAAATATTATTCTGAAAACAGTGTCGTATTATAACAATTAGGTATTGAGTAATTGCATTTAAAAGCAACAGATGGCACTGCTAGAGTTCATAATTTGCGTTCCTAATCTTATCTCTGGTATATTATAACTACATGAATCAAGCAAAGCAAATAAAATTATGTGGTCGTTATTTAGACATAAAAATATCATACATATAAAATAATATAATGTAATATAATTGGTTCTCGGGGTTGCACTTAACTGAGCCAATTTTTTTCACACGGTTTGTTTGTTTGAAATTAAGCACAAAGTTACACAATGGGCTATCTGTGCTCTGTCCACCTAAGTCCGCAGACATACCGCTGAGCCACTGGGTGGCTTTTTCACACGGTCATTTCTACGTAACTTAATCTAGGTACGATCATTCAATCAGTCAAAACTTTATATCCTTAAAGATGCAAATATTGAAAGGGTTGTTTTCCAGGAAGATTTGTATACAGCTTTTCTAATATGAAATAGATAGTACTTAGCTTTTAGATGCTGGTTTGAAATGTCACATCTCTATATATTTTGTCGAAGTTCAAAATCTTCTACTAGCAAAAGAGTATCATTTTAGAAAACGGATATTTGACTATCCATAGAAAATAGTCCCCCGGTGGAACAGCGGTAAGTCTTCGGACTTACAATGCTAAAATTAAGGGTTCGACTCCCCTCGGTGGACACAGCAGGTAGCCCAATGTGGCTTTGGTATGAGAGAACCCACACACAGAAAAAAAGAGAAAAAGAAATACGAAAAACAATGTATATGTAAGACCTACTGTGGAAGGCTTATGTGTGCATGTTAATTTCTGTGTATGTGTTGTTAAAATTTACAAAAAAAATTTCTACTACAAAATTTTTAATCATAATTTCCATGTGATGCTGTAGCGTGAAA
>NW_013792796.1:0-597 GCF_000517525.1 Limulus polyphemus | reverse complement strand
GTTTTGATGTGGTTACATTACCAATCGGGAAAGGATCGTAAAGTTTTGATGTGGTTACATTACCAATCGGAAAAAGGATCATAAAGTTTTGATGTGGTTAAATTACTAAATAGGAAAGGATCATAAAGTTTTGATATGGTTATGTTACCAATTGGGAAAAGATCATAAAGTTTTGATATGGTTACATTACCAATTAGGAAAGGATCATAAAGTTTTGATGTGGTTAAATCACCAATCAGGAAAGGATCATAGTGTTTCGATGTGGTTAAATTACCAATTGGGAAAGGATCATAAAGTTTTGATGTGGTTAAATTACCAATCAGGAAAGGACCATAAAGTTTGATGTGGTTAAATCACCAATCAGGAAAGGATCATAAAATTTTGATATGGTTAAATTACCAATCAGGAAAGGATCATAAGGTTTTGATATGGTTAAATTACCAATCAGGAAAGGATAATAAAGTTTTGATGTGGTTAAATTACCAATCGGGAAAGGATCATAGTGTTTTGATGTGGTTAAATTACCAATCAGGAAAGGATCATAAAGTTTTGATGTGGTTAAATTACCAATCAGGAAAGGATCATAAAGTTTTGATG
>NW_013792795.1:0-596 GCF_000517525.1 Limulus polyphemus | reverse complement strand
GTGGTTTCACAGTCTAAACACATCATCGAGATCTGGGCCGGTGTTGGTATCTTGACGCCACTTGTCAAGTGCTGTTGTTTCAAAAATGTGCATAAAAATGTTACGGCAACATTAACAGCGACTTTATTTCCTATTGATACACCACTGAGTTGGAGATATAGTTTGTTGTCAAAACGAAATATCCATTGTGAAAGATGAAACGTAATATTTCTCTGGTGTGATTCGACATGAATTCACACACTGCATTGACGCCATCTTCTGTTTGTATAGATGGGTGGAGAGTTACGACGTCTAATGTAAGGAGTATTGTTGTGTTGGTCACTAAGTGAGGTACATCCTTGATTCACGATAGCAAGTCTTGTGTATTATTTAAGTGAGCTTGGACGTAATTTCGTAACAGCACCAAAATTGTACGCATAAACCAAAACAGACTTTCAGTAGCACTGCTATATGCTGAGACTAGGGGTCTTAGTGGCCTATCCAGTTTATGTACCTTTAGTAAACCGTATAATTAGAAGGTTTAAGTTCATCCAGTAGCTTCTTAGCGAGGCTTGTTTTTGCAAGTTCATAGATAATCTCTTTAGCACTCATCTCAA
>NW_013792794.1:0-597 GCF_000517525.1 Limulus polyphemus | reverse complement strand
GGAATCCAGTTTAGCCTCGCCGACAGAGGTCGCTCGAATCGTTTGCTTCTTTGTTTGAACTTAAGCACAAAGCTACACAATGGGCTATCTGTGTTCTGCCATCCACGGGTATCGAAACCCGGTTTCTAGCGTTGTAAGTCCGCAGACATTCTGCTGTGCCACTGGGGGTACACGAGACAGTAAGAGAATTATTGGGGGGGGGGACTCGAAACGTCGCAAAATAAATCTTTTTTTTTTTCATAGAATTAGACGCTGTGCTGTTAAATCCTATCCTGTTAATTCGTCAGGCTTCCAATGTCGTTCAATTTCTCATATTAATCGCAAACATAGTAAAAAAAGTACTACGTGGGATATATTTACAAATTCCTTTTCTTCCCCCTTGGGTCCCCCCGATGGGATAGCGGTAAGTCGGCGGATTTACAGCGCTAAAATCAGGGGTTCGATTCCCCTCGGCGGACACAGCAAATAACCAGATGTGGCTTTGCTATAAGAAAAACACACTTTCCCCTGGTGGCAAATTAAGAAAAGTTATAGCAACTTATATTTACCTGTAAAGTTCATTGAATGTGATCTGGTTGAACTTCTAATAACCAGAAA
>NW_013792793.1:0-593 GCF_000517525.1 Limulus polyphemus | reverse complement strand
GTAGTTAAATGAAACCATTCCTAGATTTGTTAAAGGAACAATTAATAAAAAATCACAATAATCCTCTTTACTTTTAGTTGAATGAAACCATTCCTAGGTTTATTGAAAGGAGCAATTAATAAAAAAGTCACAATAATCCTCTTTACTTGTAGATGAATGAAACCGTTCCTCGGTTTGTTGAAAGGAGCTCCAAAGACCCGATGTTCTAGTAACTACGTCACCTACTCTTCTATATGAATGACAAATTCTAAGGTTTCGTTACAATCTAAGAATGAGTTACGACTTCAGTGTATAAGAACCAATTTCTCAGTCTTCAAAGCTGCAATATTATTGGTTCCCTATCGATCTTCCAGTTAAAAAGTATTACACTCTTAAGAGTCTCCTGGAGGGTCAGCGGTAAGTTTACTGACTTACAACACTAAAATACAGGATTCGATTTTCCGCAACGGACAAAACCCAGCCAGCCCATTTTGAAGCTTTGCGCACAAAAAACAAAACAAAACACAAACACTCTTAAAAATGCAGAATATTTGGGTATATGGACGCAGGAGTAGAAACTGACTTTTATGCTTCCCGGAGGTCAGCGATAAGCT
>NW_013792792.1:0-586 GCF_000517525.1 Limulus polyphemus | reverse complement strand
GTGACCTCGCTGACGCAACACTGCCCCCTCCTTAATATTGTTCGGAACGAACAATAACCACTTACAATAAACCAATAACAATTAACAATAACTTAATTAAATGTACAGAATTACAATCACAAAATTACAATTCAACAAAGTCTCTTAATTTTACGGGACGTATCTTCTTCCGTACTGGTCTCCATCTCGTTGGCTTCTGCTTCATTTGGGGTTCATCTGCTTCATCAGGAAATGTTCTATCGTCGATAACAGGCACATCAGTATCAGTAACTTCATCAAGAGCTTCACCATTTCCCTTCTCAAAACTGAGTAGAGTTTCTTCTTCGACAGTGGCTTCTTCATGTGCCACGTCTTCAGCAGCGTCATTTGTTCTGTTTTCCACTTCATCCCAACTGAAATGTCCTGGACCGTGATAACGCCAAACCCTGTTGGCATGCACCACTTTTGGCTTATCTCGCCGACCACATTTTATTCCGAAAGTCACGTCTGAGAGACGATCCACTATGTCATATGGGCCATCCCATGGAGAAGACAACTTAGGAGATTTCCCTTTGGTCTTCCTTGGATTATACAACCATACCTTGTC
>NW_013792791.1:0-595 GCF_000517525.1 Limulus polyphemus | reverse complement strand
CCCATGGCTGAAAGGGCGAGCATGTTTGGTGGGATGCGGATTCGAACCCGCGACCCTCAGATTGTGAGTTGAGCGCCTTATCCACCTGGCCATGCCGGGCGCACGGAAAACGTAGCAGCTTGTTATTGATAAGAACTGTTACCAAACTGTAACACTGAAACGTTAATGACTATAAAAACTGGCTATGCAACCCGTCGTCAAAAGGAAAGTTGACACTTTTTGGTTATTATCTTGCTCCGGTGAAATGATTTTGAAAGTATCGGAATACATTGTTCGGGAGTTCTCATATGAATATAACACTTATTTTTTACTTTTCTTTCTTTTACATCCTGCAATATTATTAATTTCTAGAGTCACGTCACCTTATAAAATATTATATAATTATGAATTTTGAAGAACACGTTGCGCTATTTTAGTGTTTGTTTTAGCGCAAAGCCACATAAAGCTATGTACAGTGTCCACCGTGAGGAACTGAGCCCCAGATTTCTGTGTTGTAAGTTCGTAAACTTACCGATGATCCACAAGTGGACAACACTGTTTTAAAGAGGTCAGAAAAAGACGTAGGTTCAATAAATATTAATATAAAATGATAAAA
>NW_013792790.1:0-597 GCF_000517525.1 Limulus polyphemus | reverse complement strand
ACAGCTCTACAACAGTACTGTGTCTTTGAGTATAGTTCTGAGAAAGGACATGTCCTCATTAATAAGAAGTATATCCAACACAGCTCTGCAACATTACTGTGTCTTTGAGTGTAGTTCTGAGAAAGAACATGTCCTCATTAATAAGAAGCATATCCAACACAGCTCTGCAACATTACTATGTCTTTGAGTGTAGTCCTGAGAAAGAACATGTCCTCATTAATAAGAAGCATATCCAACACAGCTCTGCAACATTACTATGTCTTTGAGTGTAGTCCTGAGAAAGAACATGTCCTCATTAATAAGAAGTATATCCAACACAGCTCTACAACAGTACTGTGTCTTTGAGTATAGTTCTGAGAAAGGACATGTCCTCATTAATAAGAAGTATATCCAACACAGCTCTGCAACATTACTGTGTCTTTGAGTGTAGTTCTGAGAAAGAACATGTCCTCATTAATAAGAAGCATATCCAACACAGCTCTGCAACATTACTATGTCTTTGAGTGTAGTCCTGAGAAAGAACATGTCCTCATTAATAAGAAGTATATCCAACACAGCTCTGCAACATTACTGTGTCTTTGAGTGTAGTTCTCAGAA
>NW_013792789.1:0-597 GCF_000517525.1 Limulus polyphemus | reverse complement strand
GTTGATAAAAGAGTAGCCCAAGAGTTGGCGGTGGGTGGTGATGACTAGCTGCCTTCCCTCTAGTCTTACACTGCTAAATTAGGGACGGCTAGCGCAGATAGCCCTCGTGTAGCTTTGCGCGAAATTCCAAAACAAACAAACAAACATAAATGGGATCTCTTGGCTCGTGTATTAATCCATTTACAGAAACATAAGCCATCTGCTTTTCCCTATTCATTAAGCTTTTGTGTTGTTGTTGTTGTTTTTTAATAACAAGAAAATTTGCTTCAACACCCGGTATGTTATAACAAACGTGACCCTAGAGACACGCAAACTCATACACGAGACGAAAACATTAAAAAAAAAAAAAACCTATACACGGAACACCTTGTTATTACATGTCATAAACAACACGTGTTCAAACGCTCACGTGGTCCAGTTATACCCCTGGAGATGTCATCAATGTTTGGAAAATTTGCTGCAAGTTATTTCGGGTGCAGCCGAGAAAATACTATTTTAGAAACAGACACTGAAATAGATGAATGCCGTTACTACTATTCAGTGGCTGACACGCACAACTGGTTTGTTTTTTTTTTAATTTCGCGCAAAGCTACGCGA
>NW_013792788.1:0-596 GCF_000517525.1 Limulus polyphemus | reverse complement strand
TCACAAGTTGTCAGTAAGTTAGAGTAATAACACTTCAGATGTCATTCTCACAAATTATAATACTTCAGATGTCCTCTTCACAAGTTGTCAGTAAGTTAGAGTAATAACACTTTAGATGTCCTACTTACAAGTTATAATACTTCAGATGTCCTACTCACAAGTTATAATACTTCAGATGTCCTCTTCACAAGTTGTCAGTAAGTTAGAGTAATAACACTTTAGATGTCCAACTCACAAGTTATAATACTTCAGATGTTCTCTTCACAAGTTGTCAGTAAGTTAGAGTATTAACACTTCAGATGCCATTCTCACAAGTTGTCAGTAAGTTAGAGTAATAACACTTCAGATGTCATTCTCACAAGTTATCAGTAGGTTAGAGTAATAACACTAAAGATATGAGTATTATCGTAATTGACACACTACGTAAAACAGGGTAAAAAATCCACGTAAAATGGTCATTGATAATAGAACATAAAGTCCTCACAATACACAACATATGATTATTAATTAATTGGTATAGATCGGCGGTAAATATGAGTAAAATAACCAATATATATTTATATATATATATATATATATATATACATACTATTTAT
>NW_013792787.1:0-596 GCF_000517525.1 Limulus polyphemus | reverse complement strand
AAACTTATATTAAAGTTTTTCTTCATTACCCATTTAAGCCGTCTCCAGCCATTATTAATCTCAAAATGGGTTCCTCGTCATCGAAAACGAATTTACCAGAAGTGTTACAAATAGATTATGACTGTTGTATTTTAGTTAAGTATTTGTCACATCAAGAAAATTTCCATGTTCATAAACTAATTTCATGGAAAACTGTGATCCCATAAATCAGTGGGGGCTAATTGAAAAACAAAACAAAAAAACATAAAATTTCTTGGAAATTTAATTCAGGTGAAGTGTACAAATCCTTGTTTTGCATAGTTTTATTGTTCACTTGGGATTGTAAGCAATCAATTGTTTGTTCTTTGATTCCTTTTGTTCCTACTTGCTTTTCACTACCTAATGTATAATTTACACTTTGATCAACGTGTGTTATTGGACGTCCCTTGAACTTAGACTTCGAGATTAAACAATTTTTGGAATACTAAGTTTATTTATTATATCTGGTATTGTGCAGCAATATAATGTGAAGAACTGAATAGTAGCCAATGACACTTTTTCTTCACTGCACCTATCCTATGTATAGGTTTTCACTAGTGACTACAAAGCATGTTCAC
>NW_013792786.1:0-595 GCF_000517525.1 Limulus polyphemus | reverse complement strand
CAAGGAGGGGTAGTTAGCCCCATGCTATTCATCGTGTATGTAAGCGACATGCCTTTAGATGACCCAAATTTTTGTTTCACCTCACAATTTGCAGATGATGTAGCTATCTGGAAGAGTTCCGCAACACCATCTATAGCAGCTACAAACTTACAACCTTCACTAAATGCCATCACCAAATACTGTTCCAAAAAACGATAAAAATCAATATACCAAAAACACAGATTCTAGTACTCGCAAAATTAAAAAAACTAATCAAAATCATCCCCAAATTATATTTAAACGGAACACTCCTCCAGACAGTTACATCAGCAAAATTTCTTGGTCTTACATATGATACAAAATTAACCTGGCAAAAACATATAAATGAAATATCAAGCAAAATCTGGAAAAGAATAAATCAAGTTAGAAGTTTGCCAGGAAATAATACAGGAAAGAAATATATTAAAAATATACAAACAGTACATACGACCACTTATAAAATATGCTTGTCCAGTCTGGATTAATGTTGCACCTGCTAAAATTAAAACTAAACTATAAAACAACAAAATGCAATACTTATTAGCGCATACAAAGTTCCTCATTCAACAAATTCTCA
>NW_013792785.1:0-598 GCF_000517525.1 Limulus polyphemus | reverse complement strand
GTTCTAGAGCCGACACCAGTGCTCTATAGTTGTGTCTGTCGGCTGCTGTCAACTGTCCAAGTATTTTCAGTGGTTGTCCCTTCAAGCTCTTTGCCAGATATACAGCTTTCTGCTCCTCTGTCCATCCATTCATCTCTGCCAGTAGCTCAAATTGTGCTCTATATGCTTCCCACGGTGCCTTCCCATCGAATTTCTGTGGCTTCCTTCGCACTGGATCACTCCTATTACTGATATTCATATCTGGGATGTGACTTCTAATGGGACTAAATATGTCTGCATTAGGGTTTAGCTGCGGGCTCTGTAATGGGCTTGCCATTGTCTGGGGCTGATTAAGTCGATGGTCAATGTATCCTTCTTGTGTAAATAACAACAGATCGTCCTTTAACGTATCTAATTCGCTTTTGAATTTACTAATGTTTTCCATTTGTACCTCTTGCTATTGTTGTTGATTTTCCTGTAGTTGCTGCTGACTTTCTTCCTGTTTCCTTTCTTGTTCCAGTTGCCACTGCTGTAATCTTTCTTCTTGTTTCTTTTCTTTTTCCTCTAACAACTGCTGTAATCTCTCTTCTTGTTTATTTTATTGTTCGTAGCTGCCACT
>NW_013792784.1:0-597 GCF_000517525.1 Limulus polyphemus | reverse complement strand
GAGAAAGTTATGGGAAGTTGTGCTGCGTCAATCCCATGATAGTTTAACAGGGGGGCATCTCGGATTTAAGAAGACATTGAGTCACCTACGACAGAGATTTTACTGGATTGGTATGATGCAAGATGTGGGAGAATGGTGCAGGACATGTAGTACATGTTGTGCTAAAAGGGGACCCAAGCATAAGGGACGTGCTCCAATGAAGTTATATCAAGCTGGTGCACCAATGGAAAGAGTAGCCATTGACACTGCTGGTCCTTTGCCCCAAACTCGTGCTGGAAATAGATACATTTGTGTGGTGATGGATTATTTCACCAAGTGGCCTGAGGCACATGCAATACCAAATCAAGAAGCTACAACTGTAGCTTCGGCTATTAATAATTTCTTCTTCAGGTTTGGTATGCCATTCGAACTACATTCCTATCAAGGCCGTAACTTAGAATCAGCTGTGTTCCATGAATGCTGCAAGTTGTTTGGCATACAAAAGACCAGGACAACACCACTTCACTCACAGTCTGATGGGATGGAAGAAAAGTACAATTGGATACTGAGACAGGAATTGGTAAAGTTTTGTAATAGCCACCAAGATGACTGGGATGT
>NW_013792783.1:0-597 GCF_000517525.1 Limulus polyphemus | reverse complement strand
GTTTACTTGTTTTCTACCTAGTAAAGGAATGTTATACATTTTGCTCGTCATCATTGCGTAATGGCAAGCTCTCCCTAACAAACGAATTATTTATTTTAAAATTTATTTTAAAATACAACAATTCCGTTTTATTTATTATTTTCCTTATAAGGTTTGATGTTATTATTTCCCCACACCATATTTGTCATAACCTTTGACGCCGACACGTTTTGCTCAAACCAGAGCTTTTCATGCCAATTGGGAAACAATAAACACACTAGATCCAGATAGATAGATCAAACATAGTAGTAATTTCAGTTTAGAGTTTTCCCAAAATTTTAAAACCAAAAAAAGAGCTTCGGAAATAAAATTTAGAGGAAAACAACCAAAGATGTTCAGAAATAAATATTTTTCGTCACCCTACCCATGGTTGTCAATGAAGGTTTACTAATTAGGGAAAAAATCAAATAATTTATTAATTATGAACAGAAGAAAAGGAAGTGAGTAACCTTGAAGACACATATGAATATAGAGTGTCGTGTGGGTACTATGTATACATCTAGAATATATTTTAGAATAAGTGACTAGTTATTTGTTTGTATGGGGATACATATCGAC
>NW_013792782.1:0-597 GCF_000517525.1 Limulus polyphemus | reverse complement strand
AATCCCATGATAGTTTAATAGGAAGACATCTTGGCTTGAAGAAGACATTGAGTCACCTACAACAGAGATTTTACTGAATAGGTATGAGGCATGATGTGGAAGAATGGTGCAGAACATGCAGTACATTTGTGCTAAATGGGGACCCAAGCATAAGGGACATATTCCAAAGAAGCTATATCAAGTTGGCGCACCAATGGAAAGAGTAGCCGTTGACATTGCTGGTCCTTTGTCCCAAACTCGTGCAGGAAAGAAGTACATTTGTGTGGTGATGGATTATATCACCAAATGACCTGAGGCATATGCAATAACAAATCAGGAAGCTACAACTGTTGCTTCGGCTATCAATGATTTCTTCTTCAGATTTGGGTATACCATACGAATTGCATTCATATCAAGGCCGTAATTTTGATTCAGCTGTGTTCCATGAATGCTGCAAGTTGTTTGGCATACAAAAGACCAGAACAACACCACTTCACCCACAGTCTGATGGGATGGTAGAAAAGTACAACTGGACACTTGGACAGGAATTGGCAAAGTTTTGTAATAGCCGCCAAGATGACTGGGATGTCTTACTCCCTCCACTGTTGATGACCTATA
>NW_013792781.1:0-321 GCF_000517525.1 Limulus polyphemus | reverse complement strand
TTAGGTGTAACTCTAGTTACCGAATTTATAACCACCATACTCATCTTAGCCTTACTTGGTACAACTACTCCATGAACAATTAGGTATAACTCTAGTTATTGAATTTATAACCACCATACTCATCTTTAGCCTTACTTGGTACAACAACTCCACGAACACCTATGTAGTTACCGAACTTATAACCACCAAACTCATCTTTAGCCTTATTTTGGTACAACTACTCCATGAACACTTAGGTGTCACTCTAGTTACAGAATTTATAACCACCATACTCATCTTTAGCCTTACTTGGAAAAACTACTCCATGAACACCTAGGTGTA
>NW_013792780.1:0-597 GCF_000517525.1 Limulus polyphemus | reverse complement strand
CCCCCTAGTGGCTTTCTCAGCCATTTTAATGGACTTGGTGTCATTTCTTCCTTTTGAATCAATATTTCAACAAGGTAGGGTGTGTCTTAGTCTGCTTGAAATTTCATATTCATTTAAACTAAAATACATCATAGTTACTAAGCTTGATAAATTATAGTGGAATTCTTTGGTATGAATGTAGTAATTTATGATTTTTTAGTTATTCAAATGTATATATAAAAATCTAAAAAAATATTTTGTTTCATATCCTCCACATGCAAAATTTTTAAAGGCTTAGCAACCTATGTCAAGCAGCAACTCAGTTCAAAGAAGACATAAATGTTTGCTTTACTTTTTTATTTACTGGTCTATGTTTTAGGAAAATATGTTTAAGAACTTATTTCAAAATAGCAATAACCTATATACATAATCTAATGTATAATAATAGAATTGTGACTGTATTTTACAAAATATCAGTCTACTAAAACACAGCTAAGACAAGTTACTTTGTACAGACCAAAGGTCACATGTATGGTATTTGATACAGTAACATGAGTGCATGTGAGCCACATCATTGTAACTTCTGTATTGTTAGCTAGGCACGGTTGAAAGGTCAAT
>NW_013792779.1:0-596 GCF_000517525.1 Limulus polyphemus | reverse complement strand
GACTACAGCAGTGGTTGGAGAAGTACAACAAATGGAAAACATTAGTAAATTTCAAAGCGAATTAAATATATTAAAGAATGATTTACTGTCTTTTACATGAGGAGGATATATTAGCCATCGACCTAATCAGCCTCAGACAATGGGAAGCCCCTTCCAGACCCTGCAGCTAAACCCTAATGCAGACATATTCAGTCCTGTCAGAAGTCACATCCCAGACATGAATGTCAGCAATAGGGGTGATCTAGTACAAAGGGAGCCACAGGAATTCGATGGGAAAGCACCGTGGGAAGTCTATAGAGCACAATTTGAGTTCCTGGCAGAAATGAATGGATGGACAGAAGAGCAGAAAGCAGTGTACCTGGCAACAAGCTTGAAGGGAGGGACAACCACTGGAAATACTTGGACAGTTGTCAGCAGATGACAGGCACAACTACAGAGCACTGGTAGCGGCTATAGAACTCAGGTATGGAACTCAAACTCAGTCTGAAGTCTATAGGGCTAGGTTTAGGACAAGAGTCCATGCTAAAGGGGGGAGAGCCTGCAAGAGCTGGCACACAAGACCTATCCAACTGCACCACCCGATCTCCTCAAGCTGT
>NW_013792778.1:0-596 GCF_000517525.1 Limulus polyphemus | reverse complement strand
AATGTTAGGATGGGGATAAAACCCTTGAGGGATGATAAAGGAAGACTTGTATCTGATGATTATGAGATGGCTGGGTTATTGAATTTTACTTTTTCTTCAGTTTTTACTAATGAAGATTTAAGCAGTATTTTACATCTTGATCAGTTGATAAATGGAAACAAGATCAAACAAGGTGACTGCATTAATTATGAGCTGGTTAAGAAAAAATTGGGAAGTTTAAAAAATGATAAGGCTCCTGGGCAGGATGATATTTCCCCAAGGGTTTTGAAGGAGGTTAAATATTGTATATGTGAGCCACTTGCTGCTATTTTGTGTCAGTCTTTGAATAGTGGGCAGGTACCAGAGGATTGGAAGTTAGCTAATGTAACTCCTCTTTTCAAGGGAGGTGATAAAAATTGCCCCAGTAATTATAGACCCATTAGTCTTACATCAGTTGTAGTAAAAATTTTGGAAAGTCTGTTAAAAGATGCTTTGCAAAGTGATTTAACAAAGATTAGAATTTTATTGGATAGTCAACATGGTTTCACTAAGGGAAAATCTTGCCTAACAAATCTTTTAACATTCTTTGAAAAGGTTACTGCTTATGTAAAGAGGGT
>NW_013792777.1:0-596 GCF_000517525.1 Limulus polyphemus | reverse complement strand
ATTATAACTGAGATGTGACTGTATTTTACAAAATACTAGTCCACTAAAACACAGCCAAGACAAGTCATTTTGTAAAAGTCAGTTTTATATTTTTGGATACAGTAACATGAGTGCACATGCACCACATCATTGCAACTTCTGTAACGTTAGCCAGGCATGGCTGAAAGGTCAATATAATAAAAATGATAAGTATATATAGATGTATAATGTTATGAGATTTAAGCTATTTAGACTAAACATTTGTGTTATAATTTGTAGTCATTCTAGAATGAAAAAAGCATAATTTATTTCCTAATTTTGTATGGTGGTTACGAGGTCGATCAAATCAACAAAACCCATACAGAGATACAATAGTGAAAATAACAGACAAAATATAAAGGTTTTTCTAAAAAAACGTTTGATAATTACCTGGAGGTTATAAAAGATTTCACATGTGAAATTTCAACATTTTTTTACACATAAAAGTATTTTTAGTCTTAAAATCAAAATTTCTTTGCATGTTGAATAATCAACTTTTGAAAAGAAAAAAGGCATGAGAAAAACATTACTTAAAAAATCTTAAAACTTATCAAAAAAATATATTTTGCATATGAAAG
>NW_013792776.1:0-596 GCF_000517525.1 Limulus polyphemus | reverse complement strand
AGCCTTGACTAATGGCGAAAACGGAACAAAAAAGATGTTACGTTAACAATCAAAAACAGAAAGATAAGAACGGAATTTAGGGCGTTCATCTAAATGCTTTGAATCAAATCACTTTAGACTCTAATTTGAATCACGTGTTATTTTAAAACAATATGAAGAGCATTGGTATAGCGAATGAATTAAAGCTACAATAAACCCACGTGAAACGCTAAAATAACAATTCATTACATTGTTATGTAGCTAACTTTACTACTAGGTGTACAAAATAAATAAAAGTAAGAATTTGTGCAGACGCAAAAATACAGTTCATATGGTTCTACAGTAGATACTATATACAGCGGAACTATGATTCCAATCTTTACATCATTATAGAAATGAAAGCTATTATTAATCTTTTGTTGAATTTTACAATAGAATTCGTCAACTTTTACGGCAGTATACCGTTATTAATTTGATAAGAATGATGTATTTATAGTCTCGTTCAAGTTTGAAGTATTATTTAGAGCAAAGGAAGTATACAAGTTTGTTGTTTGTTATTAAGCACAAAGCTACACAAAGGGCTATTTGTGCTCTGCCCACCACGGGTATCGAAACCC
>NW_013792775.1:0-595 GCF_000517525.1 Limulus polyphemus | reverse complement strand
TCTTCCGAAAAACACTTGAAAGATATTAATTATAAAATCTTCACATTTATATGGTCAGGTAAGACCGAACTGTTAAGAGAAGAAACAATAAACCTGTCGATAGAACAAGGAGGCCTGGGTCTACCAGACCTACGAACATATATAACAGCGCTCTAGGCAAAACAAACATGTAACATTCTGGAAAATGAACATTCGGGAGCAAATTTTCAAAGTATTCTCCTGGATATACACAATAAGCATTTCAAGCACACAACAGGTCAGTCATTAAGAATTTCAGATCCACACTTTTATTTAGAGTTCCATTTAAGAATAGTACTATTTCAGGTAAGAATGAATATAGGGAAAAAATAACACAAATGAAAATGCAGGAAATATATAAAATATTACAAACAGAAATACCACCTAAAGTAGAGAAGAACTATCCAAGCGTACCATGGGCGAAAGTCTGATACAGAGTAATCTCCCGAAGGCTCGAAGCCTCCAGGAGAGATCTGTCCTGGAAATTAGCCCACTAAATAATACCAGTAAGAACCCGATTAGATTCTTTTCACATTACAAGCACAAAAATCTGCTCATCATGTACGAACATCGAAAC
>NW_013792774.1:0-598 GCF_000517525.1 Limulus polyphemus | reverse complement strand
GTGCAGGCTTTTAACTACAGCTTCCAGTGATGTCCACACCTACTGCACTGCCATCGGCCTATCGGTGCAGGACTTTGGTTGATGTCGTGACGTGCGCTGGACTTGGATTATAGTGAGGAAGAGTTGCGCGAGTCGTCGACCTCACTCTCTCGTCCCTTCCCATCCGGATCCAGTGGCAAGAACAAGTCAAGACGACTGGGGATAGATCAGGATGCAGTGGATGACCGTGACTTCCTATCTACCTCGCCGCGATCTTCGCACTCCACAATGCGGTTCTGGTCATTGCTCATTTGCCCGTTGAACCGTTACAAACTTTCTTCCGCGCAATTAAGTGTAACCAGACTTCACATACTTGGGCAGGCAATACCCTCCACAACGAGATCCAGGGGACCAGGAAGTAGTAGCTGCACATGCCACAGCTATTTAAGTTGACGGAAAGTGACGTCGCACGCCGCCTGACCGACTACGGGGCTCCACTCCGGATTTTTCCTCAGGGTTAACTCCCGAAGCCTTCCCCACAACTGGGTATCCCGCAAGGCAGCGGAGGTTTAGAATCAGGGTTTTCCTTCCCCTAGATGGACTGCCCTCCCAGGCTGAC
>NW_013792773.1:0-1127 GCF_000517525.1 Limulus polyphemus | reverse complement strand
CTATTCGTATTATGGGAGTTATGGAAGGTTTTGCGTTTTGTACCAGTACTTCGTTCCATTTGGACGGATCTTTTCAAAATTTTTTAAGAACGTTCGTTGCATACTTGCCGAATTTGGTTAAGATCTATCAATTTAGTAACCTGTGGTAGCAGGTAATCGATAACAAAGAAGAATCAAAAAGCTTCTCTGCAGTACACATACTCTTTCAGAAAGCCAATAAAGTAGTAAGAAAAGGACCACAAAAGTCGCAAAAATGATAATACAAAGCTAGAATTTTACTTGTAAATACAACGAACTAGTTAATATACATACCGAATTTTGTAAGTAAATGTCAGAAGTTCCCACGAACCTTGCATAAAATATTTTAAGAAGATTCGTCTAAATGTGACGAAGTACTGGTACAAAACGCAAAACCTCCCATAACTCTCTTAATACGAATAGTAGAAAGTTGAAACTTCGAATGATACTGTGAAACTTTCTATTGTTAGATTTACGATTTTCGTCCAATAAAAGAGTAACAAAAACGACCTTTCACTGTTAGCGTATGTGTAATGCAGTGAAGCTTTTGGTTACTTATTGATTCTCGATTTCCATTTACCAGAGAGTCTTGAATTGATGGTTCTTTACCAAATAAAGTAAGTAGGTACACTCTATAGTTGCATAGTTATATGCAGTGTTTCACTCTCCTACACTTCATTTTAAGGGAGTTATGAAAGGTTTTGCGTTTTGTACCAGTACTTCGTTCCATTTGGACGGATCTTTTCAAAATTTTATATGAACGTTCGTTGCATACTTGCATATTTACAAGTAAAATTCTAGCTTCGAATTATCATTTTTGCGACTTTTGTGGTCCTTTTCTTACTACTTTATTGGCTTTCTGAAAGCGTATGTGTACTGCAGTGAAGCTTTTGGTTACTGATTGTTTCTCGATTTCGATTTACCAGAGAGTCTTGAATTGATGGTTCTTTACCAAATTAGATATGTAAGTACACTCTATCGTTGCACAGTTATATGTAGAGTTTCACCCTCCTACAGTTTATTTTAAGGGAGTTATAGAAGGTTTTACGTTTTGTACCAGTACTTTGTTCCATTTGGACGGATCTTTTCAAAATTTTATATGAACGTTC
>NW_013792772.1:0-597 GCF_000517525.1 Limulus polyphemus | reverse complement strand
TCTGCTTTCAGAGAGGTTTGAGGGACTTTGCTGACACTGTAATAAACCTGGGCACCAGAGAGCTCAATGCTGGAAACTTCAACACAGGGGAGGTGCCACAGCACGAAAGGCTGGTATACAGAAAGGTTGTTGGAACTGTGAAAAGCACGGACATTTGAGGAGCCAGTGTAGGAGGAATATTACTAACAAGTCAGCCTCAAGGAGACCAGTAGTGGTTGGTGTTGAGCGACGCCCACCAACCACCATCTTGAAAGTCCCAACAGCTAGGTGTAAAATTCCAAGCACACACAGTGTCTATGTGACAGGAAAGCTAGATGGTCAAAGGTGCAACTTTGTCATAGACTCTGCATCTCAGCAAACCCTTGTGAGCATCAAGGTGTTAGATCATGAAGGAGTACCAGAAGCCATACAGAAGCTTTATGGTGTGACAGGACATTCTACAAGGTTGTGGGGACCATTGTGGGTAACTATTGAGCTTATGGGCATAAAGGACAGACAGGAAGTATACTTGGCTGACATGAAAGACGAATGCATATTAGGATTGGACTATCTATTACCAGGGTAAGTTTGTAACTGATTTTTGATAAATTGACGTTT
>NW_013792771.1:0-622 GCF_000517525.1 Limulus polyphemus | reverse complement strand
TATACTAGCTGGATGTTACAACAAATTCTATTAATATACTAGCTGGATGTTACAACATTTTATTAATATATTAGCTGGATGTTACAACAATTTATTAATATACTAGCTGGATGTTACAACATTTTATTAATATACTAGCTGGATGTTACAACAATTTATTAATATACTAGCTGGAGTATCCGTCCCCTGGACTGAATATAAGTAAATTCATGACTAACGAAAGGTTATGAAAAGTTGCTTCCCTTATATCTAATTGTAAAAACCTCCAGTAAAACTGGAAAACACTAAATGTGAAATATCAACTTTGCACGTTTCTTCGCATGGAACCAATAAGCATTCAAGCCAAATTTGGGGGCGAAGTAATGGTAAAAAAACGCCCATAAAATCCGCAAAACACAAAATGCAAAACCGACAATTTGTATGCATGTCCCCATTGGCTCAATGCATCTCCATAAAAAAAATTGGTGAAGATCCATCCACACCCAGGGAAGTAGTTACATGGACAGAAAACAGACAGTACTATTATGTTTATATAGATAACATACAACAGACAGTACTATTATATTTATATAGATAACGTACAACAGCCAGTACTATTATGTTTATATATATAACATACAAC
>NW_013792770.1:0-906 GCF_000517525.1 Limulus polyphemus | reverse complement strand
ATACTCATCTTTAGCTATATTAGGTACAACAACTCCATAGAGTTACATCTAGGTGTTCGGGCTAAAGATGAGTATGGTGGTTATCAATTCGGTAACAGGAGTTACACCTAGGTATTCGTGGAGTTGTTGTACCAAATAACGCTAAAGATGAGTATGGTGGTTATAATTTCGGTAACTATAGTTGCACCTAGGTGTTCATGGAGTAGTTGTACCAAGTAAGGCTAAAGATGAGTATGGTGGTTATAAATTCGGTAACTTTAGTTACACCTAGGTGTTCGTGGAGTTGTTGTACCAAATAACGCTAAAAACGAGTATGGTGGTTATTAATTCGGTAACTAGAGTTACACTTAGGTGTTCGTGGAGTTCTTGTACCAAAAAATCGCTAAAGATGAGAATGGTGGTTATAAATTCGGTAACTATAGTTACACCTAGATGTTCATGGAGCAGTTGTACCAAGTAAGGCTAAAGATGAGTATGATGGTTATAAATTCGGTAACTATAGTTACACCTAGGTGTTTATGGAGTGGTTTTATCCAAATAACGCTAACGATGAGTATGGTGGTTATAAATTCGGTAACTATAGTTACACCTAGGTGTTCGTGGAGTTGTTGTACCAAATAACGCTAAAGATGAGTATTGTGGTTATAAATTCGGTACCTTACTTGGCACAACCACTCCATGAACACCTAGGTGTAACTATAGTTACCGAATTTATAACCACCATACTCATCGTTAGCGTTATTTGGTACAACAACTCCACAAAAACTTATGTGTAACTATAGTTACCGAATTTATAACAACCATACTCATCTATAGCGCTATTTGGTACAACAACACCACTAACACCTAGATGTAACTCTAGTTACCGAATTTATAACCACCATACTCATATTTAGCTTTATTTGG
>NW_013792769.1:0-598 GCF_000517525.1 Limulus polyphemus | reverse complement strand
TCAAAACATCACTATCTCACGTGAGAAGTTACCGAAACTCATGATAAAGTCTTTATTCAAAAGATTAAAAAACATTTTAAAAATTTTGAAACATAAATATCTACAAGTCACCGGTAATGGAAACTGGTGTCAGTCTCATAAAACTTTCAGAAGCTCTAAATGACGTAACTGATTAGAATGCGAAGTAGCGTTTAAACGTAAAACAAATGTTATAGATAAACTAAATAGAAATAAAAAATGAACAGAAAATAAAAACCAAAAAAGAAATTAAAGTAGAATTTGCTACCTCGTATTCCTTCCCTGTTCGAAAACCAAATTGATTACATTAATCACTACTTATAAATTACCAGTTTTTGTATCCTTACTATTAATGACCTCATTATACTGACACCACGAATCCTACCCAGTTTAAGTACATATACCTTACAAAGAAAACTCGTTCATGTTCTTCAATCTTCACCTTCTCTACCTTCTGCTGCGATTCGGGTTACGGGAAGTTAAGTTCAAAGACCAGCAAAGTTACTATAATTAATTAGATCAAGAGATTTGAAATAATGTGATCATTATTTATATACTTATTACTAACATTAACATCTAT
>NW_013792768.1:0-725 GCF_000517525.1 Limulus polyphemus | reverse complement strand
GGGATTATACTGAACCAATATAAAGGACATGGATTAGATCAACACACAGATAAGGTTGTAGTACAGGGATTATACTGAACCAATATAAAGGACATGGATTAGATCAACACACAGATAAGGTTGTAGTACAAGGATTATACTGAACCAATATAAAGGACATGGATTAGATCAACACATAGATGGGTATATATACACACACTTGCATATACATATACATACATATTAGATATTTTTAGATACACCGAGGTTTGCCCTCAGTCAACTTTTACCTCAACACAGTGGTCGATAATAAATTGGGTTTCACTTTATACATAAACACTAGGCTGGCTGTAATTATTACGTCGTTCTGAGATAGAGACACTAGGCTGTCTGTAATGATTACGTCGTTCTGAGATAGAGACACTAGGCTGGCTGTATTATTACGTCGTTCTGAGATAGAGACACTAGGCTGTCTGTAATTATTACGTCGTTCTGAGATAGAGACACTAGGCTGTCTGTAATTATTACGTCGTTCTGAGATAGAGACACTAAGCTGGCTGTATTATTACGTCGTTCTGTGATAGAGACACTAGGCTGGCTGTATTATTACGTCGTTCTGTGATAGAGACACTAGGATGGTTGTATTATTACGTCGTTCTGAGATAGAGACACTAGGCTGGCTGTATTATTACGTCGTTCTGAGATAGAGACACTAAGCTGGCTGTATTATTACGTCGTTCTGTGAT
>NW_013792767.1:0-597 GCF_000517525.1 Limulus polyphemus | reverse complement strand
GCATCTCAGCAAACCATTGTGAGTATCAAGGTGCTAGATCACAAAGAAGTACCAAAAGTCACACAGAAGCTCTGTTGTGTGACAGGACATGATGCAAGGTTATGGGGACTAGTGTGGGTAACTATTGAGCTCATGGGCATAAAGGACAGACACAAAGTACACTTGGCTGTCATTTAAGACCAATGAATTTTAGGGTTGGACTACTTACTACCGAGGAAGTGTGTAGTTAACTTTCATAAAATGACGTTTGGGAACAACAAAGGCCAAATTTCGGTAAGTGTTAATAGAGAGGTTGGACTAACCAGGTGCCATCAAGCTGAAGTCAAAGTGACTAAAGGAGTTGATGGTGGTGAAGTAGAACCAAGTATAGATATTAAAGCAGAGCAGGAGAAAGACCAAGATTTGAAGCCAATAATTGATTTTCTATAAGCAAGTGTTTTGTGCCCTGCTTGGAAGAAGGTGTTTAGCTTAAGCCCTGTGACAAAGAACTATTGGGCACATTAGGACTAATTGAAGCTTGAAGATGGTATTTTTATCTGGAGATGGGAAACTGCAGATGGGAAAGTGACGATCTGCAGTTATACCGAGAAAGTTATG
>NW_013792766.1:0-598 GCF_000517525.1 Limulus polyphemus | reverse complement strand
CAAACCACCTGAAGAAGAAAGGTCCACCTTTCGAAAGCTCTGGGTTATAGGGTTTTTATTCATCTCTATCAAAACTTCTTGAACCTACGTGTTTTTCTAACATCATGAATAAACTAATATATGTACTAATGTTCCAATATATGCACATGCGCGTGCATATGGTTGTAGTCAAGATGATTGTCTATAAAACCGTTTTACGGTTTCATAGACAATTAGATTAACAACGTGGTTATAGTCAAGCCTGTAGAGACGGCTTTATAGACAATTATATTAATAAGATGGTTGTAGTCTAACTACAAGAGATAGTTTTATAGACAATCAGATTCATAAGGTGGTTGTAGTCGAGCCGTGAGAAATGGTTTTTACAGACAATCAGATTAATAAAATGGTTGTAGTCGAGCATGCATGTACCAATATAGGAAACTGCGTGTGCACGAACCAATCAATATACGCACCTGCAAGTGCACGTACCAATATACGTACCAGTGTACCAATATACGCACATGCGGGAGCAGATGGTTGTAGTCGAACCTGTAGAGACGGTTTTATAGACAATCATATTAATAAGGCGGTTGTAGTCGAGCCAGTAGAGACATTT
>NW_013792765.1:0-594 GCF_000517525.1 Limulus polyphemus | reverse complement strand
GCACTTCAGCTATAGAAAGCCCAGGCTGGTTGATAATCAAGTTCGCCACCCGATGGAGCTTTACCATTTACCCAAGACGTAATTTTATATGTATTGTTATATTGTACTTTCAACCTGATTTCTTTTTCATAATTAAAACTTGACGAGCAGTGGAGAAAGATGCATCAAACACTTATGTCTTAGGTTGCAGTAAAACGTACAGGGATTTTATTGGAATCAGTATTTTTAAATTGAGGTAAGTTGATATTCTTGTGTTATACTTACAGACCTAGTCACGAAGCATTAACCCCTACGCTTACAACAATGATAGCTAATCCTTAAGTCGTAAAAAGGTTGAAGGAATAATGACTATTGTATTTGTTTTACAATGAACATATACGAAGATCTATCCTTGATATGCAAAGCTTTTTGACACATCAACAAGGCTTCGAAATACATTAAATACGTTAAAATTATCAAAAAGTTACATTTTTTAAACATTGTTAGATTATTGGGATTAAAGCAAAACACTAAACAGGTGCTTGTGGTGTAGTGGCTATCACATTATTATTTTCTTAGGAGTTAGCTCGTTCTGCTTTTTTAGACGTGTTTTTT
>NW_013792764.1:0-1069 GCF_000517525.1 Limulus polyphemus | reverse complement strand
CGTAAAGTAGACATAGTAGATATCTCAATGTGGTTCTAAAAGAAATAGATTGTAAAGTAGACACAGTAGATATCTCAATGTGGTTCTAAATCAAATAGATCGTAAAGTAGACATAATAAATATCTCAATGTGGCTTTAAACAGATGGATCGTAAAGTAGACACTGTAGATATCTCAATTTTACTCTAAAACAAATAAATAGTAAAGTAGGCACAGTAGATATCTCAATGTGACTCTAAAACAGTAGATCGTAAAGTATTCACAGCAGATATCTCAAAGTGGCTCTAAAACAAATAGATCGTAAAGTATACACAGCTGATATCTGAATGTGTCTCTTAAACAATTGGGTCGTATATTAGACACAGTAGATATCTCAATGTGACTCTAAAAACAATAGACCGTAAAGTAGACACAGTAGATATGAGAAGTCTACAGTGTCTACTTAGCAATATATTTCTATAGCCACATATATAACTGTGGCTCTAAAAATATATTGTAAAGTAGACACTGTAGACATCTCAATATGGCTCTAAAACAAAAAGATCGTAAAGTACACACAGTAGATATCTCAATGTGTCTCTAAAACAAATAGATCAAAAGTAGACAGAGTAGATATCTCAATTTCGCTCTAAAACAAATAGATCGTAAAGTAGACACAGTAGATATCTCAAGGTGGCTCTGAAACAAATAATTCACAAAGTAGACACTGTAGATATCTCAATGTTCCTCTAAAACACATAGATCGTAAAGTAGACACAGCAGATATCTTAATGTGCTTTAAAACAAATATATTGTAAAGAAGACACAGTGGATATCTCAGTGTGGCTCTAAAACAAATAGATGGTAAAGTAACACAGCAGATATTTCAATGTGGCTCTAAAACAAATAAATCGTAAAGTAGACACAGTAGATATCTCAAAGTGGCTCTAAAACAAATAGATCAAAAAGTAGACACAGTAGATATCTCAATCTCGGTCCAAAATAATAGATCGTGAAGTAGACTCAGTAGATATCTCAATGTGGCTCTAAAAAAATACATCTTAAATAACACAGTAGATATCTCAATGTGG
>NW_013792763.1:0-597 GCF_000517525.1 Limulus polyphemus | reverse complement strand
AGTGCCTTTTCAACCCCTTATACTTACTTATTAGCTCCTCTGACCCACTTTTCCCTACATCATTAGCCCCTACATGCATTACAAAAAGTGCATCTCTGCTAGCCCCTTTTGTTATAATATATCTCTTACTCTGTCAGTTATATCCTCCACCTGTGCCCCGGGTAGCATAATCTGATTCTTTTCTCCCTATTTATCCCACACACTATTCTATCTACATGCCTTGTCAAAGAATCACCTATAACTACAGTATAACCTCTTTATCATCCACATCCTTCTCCGACCCTTTTGTTTTCCTACCATCCAATAGTTCCCTATCTGCAGAAGCCAAGGGCTGAAATTTGTTGCTCAACGGAATAAGGTCATTATAACTAAATTTGCCACTTTTAGCCCTAACAATACTCTAACTTCCTTAACCTTCAAGTTAAAGTCATTGTTAGCTGATGTATCCCTTGCATTTAAAAGCTTAAGCTCCTCCTGAAATCCTGTTGCTATTTCCCACAATCTACACTTCTCTTTATCTATTGCATCAACTTTAATCATGATTGCCTCTAACTTTTCCTCTAACCTACAAACTCTACATAAAAAATGTACATCTTC
>NW_013792762.1:0-964 GCF_000517525.1 Limulus polyphemus | reverse complement strand
CACACATGATATTAGCAAATACTGGTTCCACGATCGGGTGTTTGGTAAAGGTCCAACACAATAAACATTAACACGATTGAAGGGTTCTTCAAAAGCTGGGATAGGTTTCAAAGGAGCAACGGGAATTTTCTGGTTAGGTTTTCTGACCAACTGACAGGTATGACAAGTTTTACAAAACTGAGAAATATAATTGCCCAATTTTTGGCCAAAAGAAATGTCTCATAATTTTGTCACGCGTCTTGTTGACACCTAAATGACCTCCCATAAGGAGTTCATGGGAAACTTTTAATATTTCAGAACTATATGCTTTGAGAGCAACGATTTGGTAAACTATAGCCTTGTCTTCAGAAGCTGGCACATCTGATGGTCTCCATTTCCTCATAAGCACACCATTTTTGAAAAAAAAATAACTATTTGCAACTTTCTCCAGTTCATCTTTTGGGAGTGCATATTTAAATAGTGAAGAAATCTGTGGATCATTTTCTTGCTCAGCAATCAGTTTAGTCTCAGTAAATGGAACCTCACCAGGCGAATCAGATCCCTCACATCCATAACTGTCACCCACCGAGGTATGATCGGTAGGACATTCATCCACAAGATCCCCATTGGATCAAAAAAATGTCTGAGACAAATCTTTAATATCGTCCTCTGAATCTATGTCTATCATTTGTTTTTGGCTCAATTTCTTAGCCTGAGCTCGAGTTACAGCACACGAGGGAAACACATCGGGATTCTCCTCAACAACAACATCATCCTTAGATGAAACAGTGATCGACTCGCTAATTATTTTTGGTTTGGCAACAACTTTTCCCCCAGCCAAATAGTTTCACAACAATAATGATACACCCTTAATTGGCAGAGCAGGTCTTACTCCAACCACAACTGGCCCTAAAACTAAGTCTGATGCCAAATAAATTTTATGAAGAGGAACATTAACAAAGCCACCCTCAATACCCTGAGCAAG
>NW_013792761.1:0-598 GCF_000517525.1 Limulus polyphemus | reverse complement strand
TAGTTACACCTAGGTGTTCATGGAGTAGTTTTGCCAAGTAAAGCTAAAGATGAGTATGGTGGTTATAAATTCGGTAAATAGAGTTACACCTAGGAATTCGTGGAGTTGTTGCACCAAATAACGCTAAAGATGTGTATGGTGATTACAAATTCGGTAACTAGAGTTACATCTAGGTGTTCGTGGAGTGGCTGTACCAAATAACGCTAAAGATGAGTATGGGGTTATAAATTCGGTAACTAGAGTTAAACCTAAGTGTTCCTGGAGTAGTTGTACCAAGAAAGGCTAAAGATGAGTATGGTGGTTATAAATTCCGTAACTAGAGGTACACCTAGGTGTTCATGGAGTAGTTGTACGAAGTAAGGCTAAAGATGAGTATGTTGGTTATAAATTCGGTAACTAGAGTTACATCTGGTATTCGTGGAGTTGTTGTACCAAATAACGCTAAAGAGAGTATGGTGATTATATATTCGGTACCTAGAGATACACCTATGTGTTTATGGAGTAGTTTTACCAAGTAAGGCTAAAGATGAGTATGGTGGTTATAAATACTGTAACTAGAGTTACCCCTAGGTGTTCATGGATTAGTTGTAACAAGTAC
>NW_013792760.1:0-598 GCF_000517525.1 Limulus polyphemus | reverse complement strand
ATGTCAAAATGAGGTTAAGAGCAGAATTGTAGAAGCTAAGACAACATTTATGAAGATGATAGAATATACTGACTAACAAATGTATATCAATGAAAGAGCGCAAACGAGTTCTTAGCTCCTACATCGAACCAATCTTGATGTACGGTTGTGAATCATGGACAATAAACAAACAAATGGAAAATTAATTGAATACGACAGAAATATGGTTCCTGTGTAGAATGTTTAGGGTTTCCAATAAAGACCGAATAACAAATGAAGTTCTACAACAACCAGAAAAAAACAACACAGATAACAAAAGTACGGAAAAGACAAGCAGCATTGTTTGGTCATGTGATGAGAGATGGAACACTTGTTAACAACTGGGAAATTTGTGAGGAAAATAAGTAGAGGTAGACAATGAGAGAAGATCCAGGATGGTTTAAACATTTCGCTACACAAAGAGAGGATGACTGATGTAATCACAAGTTCCTGGGACTAGGAAAGATGGAGGGACATGATCGTCTACGCTACAAAGCACGGCACTTGATGGTGATGATAAATTTACATCTTACCTAAAACTACAAGAACCAACAATCATGCTCCAACGATGTCCAATAAG
>NW_013792759.1:0-1048 GCF_000517525.1 Limulus polyphemus | reverse complement strand
AAATGTTTATTGTATATGACCGTTGTTACCCACGTTATTAAAAGTTCTGAATTGATACAGTATTGCCATCCACTCACATTTGAAGGAGAAAAAGCGTTGTTTACGAAGCTTCTCAATAAAACCAAGCTATATCTCGTTCCTGGAGAAGAGTTGTATTGCTCAGAACCTGGCTGGTTTCGAATAGTCTTTTGTATTAGTCATGTTCACATGTCAGAAGGTATGTCAAGAATTAATTTGTCTAATTGACATATTGAGTAATAGTTAGTAAAGTTTGTTCAGTTTTAGGTTTTTAAGATTTTAGTATAGAGTTTTAGTAAGTAAAGTATGAAACTACATTAATTTTATTTTCTGATATTATAAATGTACACGCATTAAGTGGCTAGCTGAGCTACATATATGGAGGTATTTCATCAAATACATGTTTACAGTGTCTTAAATACTTAAGTAATATCATTTTAAAGTTAATTAAAAAAAACTAATGTTTTGTCTTCATGCTACTGATCTCGTTCAGTTTGGTTATAAAAGATTTAATAAACGTGTGTATATACAAGCCAATTTGGTTATAAAAGATTTAATAAACGTGTGTATATACAAGCCAAGTGTGTATATACAAGCCAAGTTGGTTATAAAAGATTTAATAAACATGTATATATACAAGCCAATTTGGTTATAAAAGATTTAATAAACGTGTGTATATACAAGCCAAGTTGGTTATAAAAGATTTAATAAACACACGTATATACAAGCCAAGTTGGTTATAAAAGATTTAATAAACATGTATATATACAAGCCAGTTTGGTTATAAAAGATTTAATAAACATGTGTATATACAAGCCAATTTGGTTATAAAAGATTTAATAAACGTGTGTATATACAAGCCAGTTTGGTTATAAAAGATTTAATAAATGTGTGTATATATACAAGCCAGTTTGGTTATAAAAGATTTAATAAACGTGTTTGTATATACAAGCCAAGTTGGTTATAAAAGATTTAATAAATGTGTGTATATACAAACCAGTTTGGTTATAAAAGATTTAATAAACATGTG
>NW_013792758.1:0-906 GCF_000517525.1 Limulus polyphemus | reverse complement strand
TCACTGCCTAAATTTTCAAACAATTCTTCCAGTGCAGATGTGGATCTACCTTGACATTCTGCATCCTTCCATGACTTTTCCTCTCACGTATGTTACTTTTTTTCACTCTCTCTCCTATTTTTTATTATTCTTTACTTTCTCTTGTTCATTTGGCCCTTTTTTCGGAATATTATGTTTTTCCTCCTTCCAATTTCACTCTGGTGCCAGTGTACGACTCATCCTCCTCGACTGGTTGTGATTGAGCTGAAGCTGTTTGCTTGGATTTCCAAACTCTGGAATCTCTAGTGTGGAGCACGATTTTGAGGCAGAGGAACATGATCCATTGATCTTCGTGTCCATAGTCCAACACGCAAACAGCTATTTCACACCTGACCTTGAAAATTCAGTAACTTATTCATATCATAAAAATATATTTTTTCTGAAAGTTTATCAACTCAGAGTTGTCTCAGGTTGTTTTTGGAGTTGATGAAATTCCAGAGTAGTCTTGTGTGAAGCTGTTTGAAAGGTTGGTCATATTTCATAATACTGCTGCCTGAGACTGTTTATTAGTTGATCAAATTCTAAAGTACTGTTGCCTGTGATTGGTTACACAATTGATCAAATTATATAGCAGTGTTATCTGAGGAGTTTTGTGGAGTTGCTCAAAATCCATAGTAGTTATGTTTAAGGTTGTTTGAAGTTTAAAAATGACAATGATAAGAACAGGAGAAAGAGAAGTTATAATTTCATATGAAGTTAAGCATCCTCTGGTGGGACACTTCATTTCCTTTTTCTGATGCCCCTACTTGATTCTTTTTGCTGTGCTTCTTCACATTGATGAGAGTATGACTCAAATTTAGTCATAGATGACTGTACAGCTGGCATACATCACTAGCTCATCTGAATCCACATTTCCTAACTCCTTAA
>NW_013792757.1:0-1437 GCF_000517525.1 Limulus polyphemus | reverse complement strand
CTTCTAACATGTTGGTTATGTGTGTGAAGACCTTGGTGAATTTCTAACGTATTGGTTATGTGTGTGAAGACCTTGGTGAACTTCTAACATGTTGGTTATGTGTGAAGACCTTGGTGAACTTCTAACATGCTGGTTATGTGGTGAAAGACCTTGGTGAGCTGCTAACATGTTGGTTATGTGTGTGAAGACCTTGGTGAACTTCTAACATGTTGGTTATGTGTGTGAAGACCTTGGTGAACTTCTAACATGCTGGTTTTGTGTGTGAAGACCTTGGTGAACTTCTAACGTATTGGTTATGTGTGTGAAGACCTTGGTGAACTTCTAACGTGTTAGTTATGTGTGTGAAGACTTTGGTGAACTTCTAACATGTTGGTTATGTGTGAAGACCTTGGTGAACTTCTAACATGTTGGTTATGTGTGTGAAGACCTTGGTGAACTTCTAACGTGTTAGTTATGTGTAAAGATACAGATGTTAGAAACTCTGGATACCCATTTTTTACGTTCACGTGTTGTACTCACTTTGAACAGTCGTCAGTCTCTGTTACTCTATTATCTAACAGCTGTTTAAACATGTTAGTACTGAATTGTGTGTTGTAATAATATAACAGCTGTTTAAACATCTTAGTACTGAACTGTGTGTTTGAGTGATGTAACAGCTGTTTAAACATGTTAGTACTGAATTGTGTGTTGGAATTATCTAACAGCTGTTTAAACATGTTAGTACTGAATTGTGTGTTGTAATGATATAACAGCTGTTTAAACATGTTAGTACTGAACTGTGTGTTGTAATGATATAACAGCTGTTTAAACATGTTAGTACTGAACTGTGTTTTGTAATGATATAACTTAACATGTTTAAACAGCAGTTCAGTACTATCATTACAACACACTGTTTAACATGTTTAAACAGCATGACACCAATCAATGACTACAGGTATGACACCAATCAATGTCCCATCTATATAAGTCTAGTATGTAATATAATGAATTGATATTATTAATACTAATATCTTCTATCAACATTAATATCAGTCCAATATACGGTTCAATAATGTTAAAGCAACTGTAATATCATTACAACACACAATTCAGTACACCTGTAGTCATTGGGTATGATACCAATCAATGACTACAGGTATGACACCAATATGACACCAATCAATGAACCTGTAGTCATTGATTGGTGTCATATAAAATATTTGATTAATTAACTGGATCAAACTGGAATAAACTAGATCTCAACCTACCGCCAACTCTTGGGCTACACTTTTACCAACGAATAGTGGGATTGACCATCACATTATGACGCTCCCACGGCTGAAAGGTCGAGTTTGTTTGGTGTGACGGGGATTCGAACCCGCGACCCGTAGATTGCGAGTCGTGCGCCCTAACCACCTGGCCATGCCAGACCTTTTGTAAAAATAATCGATTAACTGA
>NW_013792756.1:0-801 GCF_000517525.1 Limulus polyphemus | reverse complement strand
GACAGCTTGAAAATGTGCAAAAACAATGGACATTGTGTAAGTGACAGCTTGAAGATGTGCAGAAGCAATGGACACTGTTTAAGGGACAGATTGAAGATGTGCAGAAACAATGGACACTACGTAAGGGACTGCTTGAAGAGGTGCAGAAACAATGGACACTGTTTAAGGGACAGCTTGAAAATGTGCAGAAACAATGGACATTTATGCAAGGGACTGCTTGAAGATGTGCAGAAACAATGGACATTATGTAAGTGACAGCTTGAAGGTGCGCAGAAGTAATGGACACTGTTTAAGGGAGTGCTTGAAAATGTGCAGAAACAATGGACACTGTTTAAGGGACAGCTTGAAAATGTGCAGAAACAATGGACTTTATGTAAGTGGCAGCTTGAAGATGTGCAGAAGCAATGGACACTGTTTAAGGGACAGGTTGAAAATGTGCAGAAACAATGGACATCATGTAAGTGACAGGTTGAAAATGTGCAGAAGCAAGACACTGTTTAAGGGACAGCTTGAAAATGTGCAGAAACAATGGACATTATGTAAGTGACAGCTTGCAGATGCGCAGAAGCAATGAACACTGTTTAAAGGACTGCTTGAAGATGTGCAGAAACAATGGACACTATGTAAGGGACTGCTTGAAGAGGTGCAGAAACAATGGACACTGTTTAAGGGACAGCTTGAAAATGTGCAAAAACAATGGACATTGTGTAAGTGACAGCTTGAAGATGTGCAGAAGCAATGGACACTGTTTAAGGGACAGATTGAAGATGTGCAGAAACAATGGACACTACGTAAGGGACT
>NW_013792755.1:0-598 GCF_000517525.1 Limulus polyphemus | reverse complement strand
TACCACATGGTATTAACAATTTCAACCTACCATAAGGTATTAGCAGCTTTAAGCTATCACAGGGTATTAAAAACGTAAAGCTATTATAGGGTATTAACAGCTTTAAGCTACCACAGAGTTTTAACATCTTTAAGCTACCATAGAGTATTAACAGCTTTAAGCTACCACAGGGTATTAACAATTTCAACCTACCATAAGCTATTAGCAGCTTTAAGCTATCACAGGGTATTAACAACGTCAAGCTATTATAGAGTATTAACAGCTTTAAGCTATCACAGAGTATTAACAACTTTAAGCTACCATAGAGTATTAACAGCTTTAAGCTACCACAGAGTTTTAACAGCTTTAAGCTACCATAGGGTATTAACAGCTTTAAGCTACCACAGGGTATTAACAACGTTAAGCTACCATAGAGTATTAACAGCTTTAAGCTATCACCGGGTATTAATAGCTTTAAGCTACCACAGAGTTTTAACAGCTTTAAGCTACCACAGGGTATTAACAACTTTAAGCTATCACAGGGTATTAACGACTTTACGTTATCACAGGGTATTAACAACTTTAAGCTACCATAGAGTATTAACAGCTTTAAGCTACC
>NW_013792754.1:0-1450 GCF_000517525.1 Limulus polyphemus | reverse complement strand
TTTAATTTATAAAAGATAGGTATATTTATAGTTTTATGTAAAAAAAGACAGGTGTATTTATAGTTATATATAATAGACAGGTATATTTATAGTTTTATGTACAAAAGATAGGTGTATTCATAGTTTTATGTACAAAAGACAGGTGTATTTATAGTTATATATATAATAGACAGGTGTATTTATAGTTTTATGTACAAAAGATAGGTGTATTTATAGTTTTATGTATAAAAGACAGGTGTATTTATAGTTTTATGTATAAAATAACAGGCGTATTTATAGATTTGTGAATAAAGAATAGGTGTATTTATAGTTTTTTGAATAAAGAATAAATGTATTTATAGTTTTATGTACAAAAGATAGGTGTTTTTATAGTTTTAGGTATAAAAGATAGGTGTATTTATAGTTTTATTTATAAAAGATAGGTGTATTGATAGTTTTATGTATAAAAGACAGGTGTATTTATAGTTTTATGTACAAAAGATAGGTGTATTTATAGTTTTATGTACAAAAGATAGGAACTATAAATACACCTATCTTTTGTATATAAAACTATAAATACATATCTTCGTACATAAAACTATAAGTACACCTGTCTATTATATATATAATTATAAATACAACTGTCTTTTATACATAAAACTATAAAAACACCTGTTTTTTACACAAAGAACTATAAATACCCCTATCTTTTGTACATAAAACCATAAAAACACCTATTCTTTATTCATAAAACTATAGATACACCTATTTGTTATACATAAAACTATAAATACATCTGTATTTTATACATAAAACTATAAATACACGAATCTTTTATTCATGAAACTATAAATACACCTACTTTTTATACATGGTGTATTTATAGTTTTATGTATAAAAGACAGGTGTATTTATAGTTTTATGTATAAAATAATAGGCGTATTTATAGTTTATGAATAAAGAATAGGTGTATTTATAATTTCTTGAATAAAAAATAGGTGTATTTATAGTTTTAAGTACAAAAGATAGGTGTATTTATAGTTTTATGTATAAAAAACAGGTGTATTTATAGTTTTATTTATAAAAGGTAGGTGTATTTATAGATTTATGTATAAAAACAGGTGTATTTATAGTTTTATGTACAAAAGACAGGTGTATTTATAGTTATTTGTATAAGAGACAGGTGTATTTATAGTTTTATGTATAAAAGACAGGTGTATTTATAGTTTTATGTATAAAATAATAGGCGTATTTATAGTTTATGAAATAAGAATAGGTGTATTTATAATTTCTTGAATAAAGAAGGATGTATTTATAGTTTTATGTACAAAAGATAGGTGTATTTATAGTTTTATGTATAAAAATA
Organism: Limulus polyphemus; assembly: GCF_000517525.1. Classification (NCBI taxonomy): domain Eukaryota; kingdom Metazoa; phylum Arthropoda; class Merostomata; order Xiphosura; family Limulidae; genus Limulus; species Limulus polyphemus. The sequence goes on along the minus strand of NW_013792754.1, from coordinate 105 downwards.
GGTGTATTTATAGTTTTATGTATAAAAGACAGGTGTATTTATAGTTTTATGTATAAAATAATAGGCGTATTTACAGTTTCATGAATAAAGAATAGGTGTATTTAT
>NW_013792753.1:0-598 GCF_000517525.1 Limulus polyphemus | reverse complement strand
CGGTGTTGTAGAGTATTGAGTACTATGGATATAACATAGTGACTGTACGGTGTTGTAGAGTATTAAGTACTATGGAGATAGCATTGTGACTGTACGGTGTTGTAGAGTATTAAGTACTATGAATATAACATAGTGACTGTATGGTGTTGTAGAGTATTAAGTACTATGGATATAACATAGTGACTGTATGGTATTGTAGAGTATTAAGTACTCTGTTTCAAAAGTAAAGAGGTTAAAATTAAACAATTGTTACAACGGCCATTACTTACTTTCGTCAGTTTCAGGAACAGGTGTTGTGCTACGGCTGGGAGTTGATCTCCCACTTTTAGTTGTTTTCTCTCTGTGATCCACCCTCCTCTCAGGACCACGCCTAAAAAATCTACGGGGTGTCGGTGGTGAGGGTCTGTTCACTACTGGAGTCGATTCGTCGTTCTGCTTTGGACGAAGACGATTTTGGTCTGTTCCCGTTGGTGGACGTTGTGCATATGTTTGAGTAACTTCTGAGAAATCTGGAATAATGTTTTCTATTTCTGCTAGACAGTGGCCATTACGACAAACCTGTAGTAAAGTTAAAAACTGTGCTTAAGATACCACACAT
>NW_013792752.1:0-621 GCF_000517525.1 Limulus polyphemus | reverse complement strand
CTTTTCTTTTTCCTCCAACAACTGCTGTAGTCTCTCTTCTTGTTTAATTTCTCGTTCTTCTTGTTTCTTTTCTTTTTCCTCTAACAACTGCTGTAATTTGTCGTCTTGTTTCTTTTCTCGTTCTTCTTGTTTCTTTTCTTTTTCCTCTAACAACTGCTGTAATCTCTCTTCTTGTTTAATTTCTCGTTCTTCTTGTTTCTTTTCTTCTTTATTTTGTTGTTCGAGCTGCCATTGTTGCAGATTTTCTTGCAACTGCTGTTGTCTCTCTTCTTGTTTCTTTTCCTGTTCTTGTATTGCTGCCATCAAATCTGCTAAACTGTAGTTTGATTTGCCGCTTCTCGTTTCCATTTTATCTGTTTCTTCTTTTTTTTTATCCCACTTCTGACACCAATTTGTTACACCTCCAGTCGTTAATTGATTTTCCTTAACTTCGTTCCGACGAAACTTTAGCGACACATGTCCTTACTTAATAAAACTGGTTTATTCTTTCTTAATATAAATTTACCAATACACTTATTTTCAACAGTCGCTCGATAACAAACGTTTTAACAACGAACGTTAACTTCAACAATACTTTCTGACTGCAGTTCAATTACTCACAACCTACATACATTCTCCTGT
>NW_013792751.1:0-1007 GCF_000517525.1 Limulus polyphemus | reverse complement strand
AACCACCATACTCATCTTTAGCCTTACGTGGTACATCTACTCCATGAACACCTAGGTGTAACTCTAGTTACAGTATTTATAACCACCATACTCATCTGTAGCCTTACTTTTATGTAACTAGAGATACACCTAGGTGTTTATGGAGTAGTTTTACCAAATAACGCTAAAGAGAGTATGGTGGTTATATATATTCGTGGAGTTGTTGTACGAGCTAGACGTAACACTAGTTACCGAATTTATAACCACCATACTCATCTTTAGCGAGTTACACCTAGGTGTTCGTGGAGTTTTTGTACGAAATAACGCTAACGATGAGTATGGTGGTTATAAATTCGGTAACTATAGTTACACGTAGGTGTTCATGGAGTACTTGTGCCAAGTAAAATGGTGGTTATAAATTCGGTAACTAATACATATTTAGCCTTACGTGGTACAACTACTCCATAAACACCTAGGTGTAACTATAGTTTCCGAATTTATAACCACCATAATCATCTTTAGCTTTACCTGGTACAATTACTCCATGAACACTAAGGTGTAACTCTAGATACAGAATTTATAACCAACATACTCACCTTTAGCGTTATTTGGTACAACATCTCAACGAACACCTAGGTGAAACTCTAATTACCGAATTTATAACCACCATACTCAACTTTAGCCTTACTTTGTACAACTACTCCATGAACACTTAGGTGTAACTCTAAATACACAATTTATAACCACCATACTCATCTTTAGCGTTATTTGGTGCAACTACTAAATGAACACCTAGGTGTAACTCTAGTTACAGAATTCATAACCATCATACTCATCATTAGCCTAACTTGGTACAACTATTCCATGAACACTTAGGTGTAACTCTAGTTACACAATTTATAACCACCATATTCATCTTTAGCCTTACTTGGTACAACTTCTCCATGAACACTTAGGTTTAACTCTAGTTACCGAATTTAGAACCACCATTTTCATCATTAGCCTTACGTGGTACAACTACTCCATAG
>NW_013792750.1:0-598 GCF_000517525.1 Limulus polyphemus | reverse complement strand
AAAGCTACAGTTGTAGCTTCATGATTTGGTATTGCATATGCCTCAGGCCACTTGCTGAAATAATCTATCACCACACAAATATATCTGTTTCCAGCACGAGTTTGAGGCAAAGGACCAGCAATGTCAACAGCTACTCTTTCCATTGGTGCGGCAACTTGATATAACTTCATTGGAGCACATTCCTTATGCTTGGGGTCCCCTTTTAATACAATATGTACTGCATGTCCTGCACCATTCTTCCACATCTTGCCTCATACCTATCCAGTAAAATCTCTGTCGTAGGTGACTCAATGTCTTCTTAACTCCGAGATGTCCTCCAGTTAAACTATCATGGGATTGACGCAGCACAACTTCCCGTAACTTTCTCGGTATAACCGTTTACCAGGTCGTCTCTTTCCCATCTGCAGTTTCCCATCTCCGGAGAAGAATACCATCTTCAAGTTTCAACTGGTCCCATTGTGCCCAATAGTTCTTTGTCACGGGGCTTAGACTAGACACCTTCTCCCAATCAGGGTGCAAAACACTTGCTTTTAAAAAATAAATTATTGGCTTCAAATCTTGATCTTTCTCCTGCTGTGCTTTAATATCTATACTTGGT
>NW_013792749.1:0-593 GCF_000517525.1 Limulus polyphemus | reverse complement strand
CAATAATTTAAATACTTTAACAACGCTTTCATTAAATTATTCAGTGTTGATCAAATCAATAATTTAAATACTTTAACAACGCTTTCATTAAATTATTCAGTGTTAAATTAAATCAATAATTTAAATGCTTTAACAACGCTTTCATTAAATTATTCAGTGTTGAATTAAATCAATAATTTAAATAATTTAACAACGCTTTCATTAAATTATTCAGTGTTGAATTAAATCAATAATTTAAATACTTTAACAACGCTTTCATTTCTATCCCCGGAATTTTTGAAACTATTATATGTATATCTTTTTGTTTGTTTGTGATTAAGCACAAAGCTACACAATAGGCTATCTGTGCTCTGCCCACTACGGGTATCTAAACCCGGTTTCTAGCGTTGTAAGTCCGCAGACATGCCTCTGTGCCACTGGGGGGTATATGTTTATCTGTTTTTGTTAGTGTGGTCAGGCCTGTTAGACTTCCCGATATACAGTTTATTATTTACAACACGGGTTCAGTTCTTTATAGTTCCTCACAAAACTCTTTCATATGTTTATTTGTTTTTGTTAGTGTGGTCAGGCCTGCTAGACTTCCCGATATACAA
>NW_013792748.1:0-598 GCF_000517525.1 Limulus polyphemus | reverse complement strand
AACACTTTCACGAACTCTGACACATTTTCAGGCAACTCTTCGTAAGGTGGGCGTCTTGTTAACAGATCCACTGGCAACCGAAGTTCCCGGCCAAACATCGACTTTGCTGGAGTGTATCCAGTGGCTTCATGCTCTGCTCTTCTATCGGCCATCAACAGTGGAGGGAGTAAGACATCCCCGTCATCTTGGCGGATATTACAAAACTTTGCCAATTCCTGTCCCAGTGTCCAGTTGTACTTTTCTACCATCCCATCAGACTGTGGGTGAAATAGCGTTGTTCTGGTCTTTCATATGCCAAACAATTTGCAGCATTCATGGAACACGGCTGATTCAAAGTTACAGCCTTGATCTGAATGCAGTTCATGTGGCATACCAAATCTGAAGAAGAAATACTAATAGCCAAAGCTACTGTTGTAGCTTCCTGATTTGGTATTGCATATGCCTCAGGCCACTTGGTGAAATAATCCATCACCACACAAATGTACTTGTTTCCTGCTCTAGTTTGGGGCAAAGGACCAGCAATGTCAATGGCCACTCTTTCCATTGGTGCACCAACTTGATATAACTTCATTGGAGCACGTCCCTTATGCTTGGGTCC
>NW_013792747.1:0-598 GCF_000517525.1 Limulus polyphemus | reverse complement strand
AGTAAGAATTTCGATACTATCTTCTGTTACCTAACTTGTATATGATTTTTTTGTGAAAGCCACTGCTAGTTGATAGAAAGTAGTTCTAAAAGTTGTAATACCCTAAATAAAAATGTGGAATTCCGAAGTGATAGAAAGTCATTAACCACCAATTAACTTAATGTCTTAAATTGTGATTGAATTATTATAATATTACAAATGAATGCCGCAAGTTAAAATATTAATGGAAAAATACCCCAAAATATTCGTTTTTTGTAAGATGTGGAAAACTACGAAAAGTATATATACAAAAATGATTTAATATTGCCTTATTTCGAGTTGGAGTGTTTAATTACTTGAGACCGAGGGCGTTTTTCTTTTTTATCAATATGTCTAAGAAATATATCACACACATAAACTGTATACAAGCCAACTAGAAACAAATAACTTCGAGTAAAATAAAAACAGAGATTAGTATATAATATATGTAAAGTACCGATGAAAAGTCTGAGTCCGTGGAACACAATAAATTGAATCGTAAATAATGTGTTTAGAAATGGATGTTACTAATGTTTTGGGTACTATCAATCAGTCTATCATTTCATTTCTCTGTGGCTTT
>NW_013792746.1:0-599 GCF_000517525.1 Limulus polyphemus | reverse complement strand
AATTGTGTACCAGTTTAATATTATTTATGATTTTTAAAAGTAATTTTTATTTTAAAATGTCTAGGTTTGAAGATCAGACATTCTTACTGTTCAAGGATTCTGTCAAAAGCTCACCAATTCTTACCTTTAAAATGGTCAGATTCTGGAGTTCTCCAAAACTACTTGGGAGACTGTTTAGAAGGTTTTGTGACAAGTGTAAGTCAGTGAGACTCTCCAAACCAGATATTTCTTCAGGTAAAAACTCCAATCTATTCTCACTGATATCCAGACAACTTAAGTTCTTCAAGTGTTTTACTTCCTACAAATTGATACATCGAATTATTATGCTACATATAACATTACAATCAGTCCAAATGGAAATTTCTTACTGTTTTCTTTTTCAAATACAAAAGCTATTAAAAATGAACATTCATATCTTCTCATCAAAAGATTTCCAAATATTTCTAACGCAAAAAAAAATTGAATAACCCCTGTGTTTCCTCTATACGCCAACACAGTGAAGAAACAGGACATGACCTATACTATCAAATTTCTCTATCCTTAGCAAGTCTAATACTGACCTGGAATTATTGATCAAAGAAACCATCCACATCAAACAA
>NW_013792745.1:0-616 GCF_000517525.1 Limulus polyphemus | reverse complement strand
AGGTGAAATTTTGAATTACACATATTTCTACAAGCGTTTCATAAAACTGTTTGCTGTTCTAATATATCGTTCATGATGTCCATAGAACCTATCTCATTATACAAATTACATATGTAGATGTTTAATATAACATACATTTCTCAGTTTGACAGCACTAAGTATATTTATATTTCATCTTAATAATAATGATTTGATTTGCTACAAAATATGCAAACATTTTGGCCAAGACTATATTTCAACTTTTTTGAACTTTTATATGCTAAATTTTACATTAATCACTTTTTTATCAATATGTTACATACAATATTTCTGATAATAATGTTTTAAAAAAGGGTTAATTTTTAATTTTTAGACTTTCATATTATTTACGTTTTCAATGTACATGAACACCAGCTGAAAAATATGTTTAATTTATTTTTAAAATGATGTAATAATAGTATAAAACAATGCTTCAAAATTAAAGTAAAATATATAGGTTAAATAAGACACTACTGATAAAGTAAGGCACTGCTGGTAACGAGGGAATTACTGGTTGGAAAATAGCATCACTAATGAAGCCATTACTGATAATATAATAATACAGCATATAAAGTAAATATTGACAAAATAAGACGAT
>NW_013792744.1:0-598 GCF_000517525.1 Limulus polyphemus | reverse complement strand
GTACAAATTATCGTTAAATCTTGTGTTTTCTTATTGACAGTGCAGAGTATCGTCTTATCTTGTGTCTTCTTATTGACAGGACACATTATTGTTAAATCTTGTGTTTTCTTACTGACAGTACGCAGTATCGTTAAATCTTGTGTCTTCTTATTGACAGTACACATTATCGTTAAATCTTGTGTCTTCTTATTGACAGGACACAATATTGTTAAATCTTGTGTTTTCTTACTGACAGTACACATTATCGTTGAATATTGTGTCTTCTTGTTGATAGTATACAGTATTGTTAAATCTTGTGTCTTCTTATTGACAGAACACGATATTGTTAAATCTTGTGTCTTCTTATTGAAAGTACACAGTATCGTTAAATCTTGTGTCTTCTTATTGACAGAACACAGTATCGTTAAATCTTGTGTATTCTTATTGACAGTACACATTATCGTTAAATCTTGTGTCTTCTTATTGACAGGACACATTATTGTTAAATCTTCTGTTTTCTTACTGACAGTACACATTATCGTTAAATCTTGTGTGTTGTTATTGACAGTACACAGTATAGTTAAATCTTGTGTCTTCTTATTGACAGTACACAGTATCC
>NW_013792743.1:0-1049 GCF_000517525.1 Limulus polyphemus | reverse complement strand
TTTAACACATCTTATTTAACACATTTTAAGATATTAATTATCATTGGAGGCTGACATATTCTGAAGTTTGTTTACAACATATAAAAAATGGTTTTATATTAATAACTCAGATTCAAAAGGTGGCATGAAACTTTATTTTTCTTTACTTAAGAGATTAGAAGTCTAGAAAACTTTGAGAAAGGTCAGAGGAAGTTTGGCAGCATGAAACTTTATTTTTCTTTGCTTAAGAGATTAGAATTCTAGAAGACTTTGAGAAAAGTCAAATAAAATTTGGTAATTATAATTAACAATAAAACAAATTAATATTTCACTTGAGGTATTTTCTTTTATTTAATATTTTAAAATAAATATTTCTTCCCTTATAAATTATGAAACAATTTTTCTACCAGGACTAAGAACTTTCTGGCAACTAGGTTCACAGATTCCTATACTTTTTCCAGCTCTACTCTTACTCTTCTTACAAAATGATAATGATTAATTATTATTTACTTTTCATTCTTCGTGATTTGAATATATATTGTAATTTACACATGTATTAGTCTTTATTTATGATAATACAAATGCTGAAAACCCAATTTAAGTTTACTGTAACATTAAACAACGTAAGTGTGTCTAAATTGTTCAAAGAGGGGTTAGGTAAAAACACAGAGTGCTCCCCCAGCCGCACTAAGAATTCAAAGGCTTATCTTTTTCGAGATCAGCACTATACCTCAATCCCAACAAAGTTTGTCAAGCCAGCTCATATATCGAAGAAAATCTGTTTTTTTAGCACGCTAGTATTTTTTACGGTTTAATTGCATAAAGAGATCGATTTCAGTGTGATTTAGGCTTATATATTCATCGATTAGTCAACATGATTGACCTTATTTGTGCGTAGGCCTACTCAGAATTACTTTTATTGTATAGTAAGTGTTTATAGTTGGGTTAAAAATGGAAATAAAGGAAAAAACAGAAGAAATGCCGATCGTACAGGTACAAAAGACTTTTGCACTGTGATATGTTTAACTTAAAAGTTAAAAACAAACAAAAAACTATATTTCAAATATAGG
>NW_013792742.1:0-598 GCF_000517525.1 Limulus polyphemus | reverse complement strand
GCACAATTTGAGCTACTGACAGAAATGAATGGGTGGACAGAGGAGCAGAAAGCAGTATATCTGGCAACGAGCTTGAAGGGACAACCACTGGAAATACTTGGACATTTGTCAGCAGATGGCAGGCACAACTATAAAGCACTGGTAGTGGCTCGAGAACTCAGGTACAGAACCCAAAATCAGTCTGAAGTCTACTGAGCTAGGGTTAGGACGAGAGCCTGCTAAAGGGGAGAGCCTGCAAGAGCTGGCACAGGACTTGGAAAGTATGACACACAAAGCCTACCCATCTGCATCACCCGATCTCCTCAAGTTGTTGCTGAGAGATCAGTTTGTAGACGCCTTGGACAGTCCACAACTAAAAATACAAGTGAAGCAAGCACGCCTCTCTACTATGCAGGATGCAATGGCCAGAGCACAGTCCAGCACAGAGGTTGGTACAGTCATCAGGATTCAAGGCCAGAAAATGTCAGCTTTCAGAGAGGTTTGAGGGACTTTGCTGGCACTGTAACAAACCTGGGCACAAGAGAGCTCAATGCTGGAAACTTCAACACAGGGAAGATGCCATGACAGGAAAGGCTGCTACCCAGAAAGGTTGTTGGAA
>NW_013792741.1:0-2130 GCF_000517525.1 Limulus polyphemus | reverse complement strand
TACTTAAGCAAAAATCTGAAATGATAATCAATTAATTTTTGCTACTAATATAGAATAGTGTTCATAGTTATAAATACAAAATAATAAACTGTCAGACTTTCTATAGTTTCTAATATACATCTTGAGTGCTAAGGAAAAGACAGTTCTCACAATATACCATGTTAACGGATGTATGTAGTGAGACCTGGTGGTGTACATTGTTACATCCAAAAGAATCATTTGAAACAAACAACTAAATTACCAAGACGTATAGGTGAATACTGGATTGGTGAATGAAACATCCTATAGGACAAACTTCCAATTCATACAGACGTGATTATTATGAAATATATATATATATAATAGTAGATGAGCTTCAGTCCTTACAGATAAGACGGATTTCCTTTAGTTCATCCAAGATGGGATCACTTTTCACAATACATCCACGTTTCTCTAGGATCACAATTGGTGTAACTTCTTTTTCCCGGGCCCAAATATGTTGAAAGAAAAACACCTATTTCTTATGGTTTAATTTAAACAAATTATACATCCCACGACAAGAACGGACAATGACAGTATCTACTGGAGTCAGTTTGAAAGAGATGATAATAAGCAGTCTGAACCTCACATAAAAGACAATCGGGGTTGATACGGTCATATAAAGAAGAAATGGGAGAAAAACTCCAATCACTCTTCTGGGCAGTCCAAGTATTTGTGAGAAAGAAGTGGTCTGGAAATAAAATCAACTGATATAGGTGATAAAGTGTGGGGAAGGCATCCAGTACAAAATCTTCAAATGACATCTACAGCAAGTGAGCAGAAGGTAAAAATACATCTTCAGGAACAGATAAGTCTTCGCAAAGTGTCTCCCCTGATTTGCTAAAACTCAAAGATTTCCATAGCTGGAGGAGGTAAGGATAAATCATTATTTTAAAGTCACAGGAAGGCAGTAAACTTTGAGAGATGATAAACCTGATGAGAGGCGATTTGATAATATATTTTACAATGTCCTCATCAAAAGAGAATTTGGTGATGAATTCACCCATTTAAAGTCAAAAATGATGAGGCATGTTAGAAGTCATCCATATTCTAGTCTATAGGATTTCATACAGTGGAAAATATTAATAATAGGTGAGAGAAACCATTTTGTATCACATTACTTACATCACATGGTGGCTTCTTGTGCTTAGAAGGAAGGGTGGGAGGTGGTGTACAGAGGTAAGTATTTATATGAAATACATTTTCAGGCAAGGAAAATTTTAACTTCAAAAATGCTAAAAGCTAGAATCCCAGTGTTAAGAAATTACAAAGATGAGCTTCTTTCTGGAAACAGAATGGGGCAGCAATTATTGGGAAGCTATACCTAATAGCAAGTAGTAGAGTAAAAAGAAACTGCCAAAAGTATATTTTGTTGTAAGCTAACATGTCACTAAGAAAGGTGGAACGTCAGAATGTACACAGCTGAGCATGAATGTGTAGTGTGGTTAGGGCTAAAATTCAGGCTGTTCTAAATTGGAGAAATACTTATGTGAGATACTCAACATAATACAGAAAACCCCATCTTAACAGGTGGGGTTAACATTTTCCACAGTCACCCACTCTGTGTGAATTTTGGATAAGTATTCCCTCTGAGGCAACACTAGCCACAAGGTGGATTCCATTTGACATGACGTGATAACAGTGAGACCTGAAACGGTCAGGGGAGAAAATAAGAACAAATATCAATACTCATATCGAAAAAGCATCTTGTTAGATTAGAGAATGATAATCAGAGGGATGCAGAACATCCAGTGCATTTACTTTGCCTCATCACAAATGAGTCTTTGTTTAAATGCTAATGCTCCTGGAGATTTCTGCACATGGAGGATGTATTGTCTTTTTTTATTGGTGAAGGAATGTAGTTATAGGATTATTACATCATAGGGTGGTGCATTATACACTGACATGAGTAGGGGATGAGAACTTTGTTCAAGGCTGGCTTACGGCATGCACAAGAAATTACACAGCAGAGTGCATGAGGTAATAGCCTATTATGGCGCAGAAAGGTGATTATCTGAAATAGACTTTCAGATGAAGAAAATGTTAACTTCTTGAAGTTGATGTTCCTACCTATGAAGATGTGGTAAAGAAGAAAACTACAACATTAATTGG
>NW_013792740.1:0-1013 GCF_000517525.1 Limulus polyphemus | reverse complement strand
TATCCCTGGTGCTGTAAATACTCTACATAGTGTACCCTATCGCTGGTGTAGTAAATACTCTTAATATTGTACCTGTGCCTGGTGCAGTAAATACTCTACATACTGTACCCTATCCCTGGTGTAGAATAAATACTCTACATACTGTACCTTATCTTTGATGCAGTAAATACTCTAAATACTGTACCCTATCCCTGGTGTAGTAAGTACTCGTCAAATTGTAACTTTCCCTGGTGTCGTAAATACCCTACATAGTGTACTCTATTCCTGGTGCGGTAATACTCTACATACTGTACCCTATACCTGGTGTAGTAAATACTCTACATACTGTACCCTATCCCTGGTGCAGTAAATACTCTACACACTGTACCCTATCCCTTGTGCAATAAATACTCTACATAGTGTACCCTATCCCTGGTGTAGTAAATACTCTACATATTCTACCTATCCCTGGTGCAGTAAATATTCTGCATACTGTACCCTATCCCTGGTGTAGAATAAATACACTACATACTGTACCTTATCTCTGGTGCAGTAAATACTCTACATTGTTTACCCTATCCCTGGTGTAGTAAATACTCTACATACTGTACCCTATCCTGTAGAGTATTTACTACACCATACTGTACCCTATCCCTGGTGTAGTAAATACTCTACATACTGTACCCTATCCCTGGTGTAGTAAATACTCTACATACTGAACCCTATCCTTGGTGTAGTAAATACTCTACATACTGTACCCTATCCTTGGTGTAGTAAATACTCTACATACTGAACCCTATCCTTGGTGTAGTAAATACTCTACATACTGAACCCTATCCCTGGTGTAGTAAATACTCTACATACTGAACCCTAGCCCTGGTGTAGTAAATACTCTACATACTGAACCCTATCCCTGGTGTAGTAAATACTCTACATACTGTACCCTATCTCTGGTGTAGTAAATACTCTACATACTGTACCCTATCCTTGGTGTAGTAAATACTCTACATACTGAACCCTAGCCCTGGTGTAGT
>NW_013792739.1:0-598 GCF_000517525.1 Limulus polyphemus | reverse complement strand
GTTAGGTGTAACTATAGTTACCGAATTTATAAACACCATACTCATCTTTAGAGTTATTTGGTACAACAGCTCCACGAACACCTAGGTGTAATTTTGGTTACCGAATTTATAACCACCATACTCATCTTTAGCGTTATTTGGTACAACTACTCCACGAACACCTAGGTGTAACTCTAGTTACTGAATTTATAACCAACATACTCGTCTTTAGCCTTACTTGGTACAACTACTCCATGCACACCTAGTTATAGTATGTGTAACCACTATACTTACCTTTAGCCCTTCTTGGTACAAGAACTCCACGAACACCTAGTTGTAACTCTAGTTAACGAATTTGTAACCATCATACTCATCTTTAGCGTTATTTGGTACAACACTCCATGAACACCCAAGTGTAACTCTAGTTACCGAATTTATAACCACCATACTCATCTTTAGCCTTACTTGGTACAACTACTCCATCAACACCTAGGTGTAACTCTAGTTACCGAATTTGTAACCACTATACTCATCTCTAGCGTTATTTGGAACAAGAATTCCACGAATACTAAGGTGTAAATCTAGTTACCGAATTTTTAACCACCATACTTATCTCTAG
>NW_013792738.1:0-597 GCF_000517525.1 Limulus polyphemus | reverse complement strand
CATCAGTAACCAAGAGGTACAAAACAAACAAGCAATATTTGTAATTACAAGAGAAATGTGTACAAACACTGGGAATATACAAATATAACACGATGAAGTGAAATAGTTAAAATACCTTTAAATCCAGTGAATATATTGTTAAATTTGTTTATTCGAATCGTTTGTTCTTGCGAGAGTTCTTCCTAATTACCAGTGATGTTATACTTATGTTTAATTCGTTTTTAATGCTTGTCTTCTTTATTCATCACACAATCTTAGTGTAAACTTGAGCTTTCCGGTTTAAAATATTAAACTGCTATAATCTTATTTATTCAGTTATTTTTTGAAACGTGACATACAGCCTAGTTATATGCCATTTTTTTACGTACAGAATGTTCTATTTTCATAAAAAATATATCAAAATAAATCCGAAATGTTAAGCAAAACGTTACTACTTTATCTTTCTCTGTTATTTGTGTCAATAAAATTATCAAGATAATAAAGTGTTGAAGAATAAAAAGAGACAGAGATATAAAAATGATCTGGCACATCACACAATGATGTTCATTCTTTTCTTTCAATTTAAAACATTATTTCTATAGCGAACATAGTTTTGTT
>NW_013792737.1:0-597 GCF_000517525.1 Limulus polyphemus | reverse complement strand
ACACTTGTAACAAGATGTGGAAAAGTGGTGCCGTTGCTGTGTTTTTTAAGTGTGTGTGCGACCTAGAGAGGGAGGGGTACTAACCATGCCAGTGAAAGCTCCAAGTCAAAGCTATAGACTTATCCACTTTATCATATAGTCCTGGAAAAATACAAAAGGCCTTTAAAAGACTGACAAAAAAGTCAGTATGTGCTGTTTTCTTATTACTTTATTAATCATAATGAACCTTACCCACTTTTAAGCACCTCAGCTATAAAGTTGAAGAAAATCCATAGAGACCAAGAATCAAACTTCAATACTTCTGTTTTCATAGTGTGCAAAGTACACAAACTTCAATATAACAACTTCAACGTGGTGATCTGTACGAGTAGACTGTGCAAACTCACAACCAGATGCATGGAAGTCTTTGAGTGCTGACTGAACTGATTGGGGTGGTCAAGTTTTATATATTATGATCTCATACCAGACAACAGAGAATCAGTTTACTTGCAATTCCCGAAAGGTGTTAATATTTGGATAGGAAGTAATACTCCATGTTGACGTATGGTACAATGTTCAATGCAAATGTTCCATAGATATGTGACATGACTGGAGAAG
>NW_013792736.1:0-843 GCF_000517525.1 Limulus polyphemus | reverse complement strand
CATACCAAGTCTTCTCATGGCAAGCTGTTAGAATTCTGCCCATAAATCATCTTACCAGGTCTTCTAATGACAAATTGTTGGAATTCTAATGAGCATCTTCGTATCTTTATCCTTTCTCCCCTCTACGAAACTTCTGTTAAAATAGAAAATGAAATGGACTTATATTTTGAAAAGCCGTTAAAAGTTATATTAAATGGTTATATTAAAAGTTAAAAGTTTTATTTACGTAACACATTAGTCTACTTTTTAATGAATAATATCATAATACTTAATCAATGGGCTCTTAACTGTAACTCGAAACTTCCAAAAAGCCTTTTTTAATATTAAATAACACTAGCTGAGTTTGCAGCAGTCAAATATAAAATAACGATGGATAGCAGCACTGTATAATATAAAAATGTGGTAATGGTTTTCAGCAATAAATCACTCGTGGGTCAAAAAGTGAAATTTAAGACGTGTTGCACACTTAAAGTATTGTATTTGATGGATGAGCTGTTTATAGGTTAAGTCCACATTGTATATCATACATAAGGCACCAGACGGTCATCGTCTTATTTTTATTTTTTGACACAACTCATAAGGAAAATGATCTGCAACTTATTATGGTGAAGCTTCAAGTCTTCTCTATTTGTTAGGCGTATGCTCAGATGGATAAGAAAACCTAATCCAGGTTCTAATGTTTACTGATACATCAGCTAGATTTGAGGAATTTTTTAGCTCTAAGATATAGAAAAATACAGTTGATTTTCTCACATTTTACCAAGAAAAGTTCTCGAAGTTTCGGAAGGTTTGTTTGTTTGTTTGTTTTTAATTATGCACAAAGCTACACAAGGCCTATCTGTG
>NW_013792735.1:0-598 GCF_000517525.1 Limulus polyphemus | reverse complement strand
CCCATGTCAGAGACTGAAAAATCAGTTCTCCAGGACAGCAGCAGAGTTTCTCAGACTGACGAAAAGTTCTCGGCAGAAATGAAACTGAAGTATACCAATGTGGCAACAGCCTCAAAAACTCCAACTCTACTTTAAGTATAGTCTCTCTCTCTCTTGGTCAACTAGTGTAAGAAATATTAAGTCTAAATAGTAAAGTTTTATCAGTAATGTTTTGACAACTTGTATGTTAACTGTGTAATGGTTTTTATAACAAGTAATTGATGTTAATAAATATTAATTGTGAGTGTATACTATTGGTCTGAGGCTGTATTCTTTAGTCTAACTGTAAACTCCTCGAGTTAGTGACTTGTGGCTCCACTCGTCACGACAAATCCTCCAATAAATAAATTTGGTGTAAAGATTGGTTTTAATTGAAACTCCAACAATTAAGCTCACCTCAGCGCTAATCTGTAACTTTTACTATACATTAAGGTTCTTCGTAACACCTTATGCCTATGGCTGTTGCTTTTACCTGGCTGGACTATTCAGTCTAAGTATCAGATATTGAACCTGTATCCTTGAGGGCAACCATAATATAGTTTCTTGGCGGTATGTCTGT
>NW_013792734.1:0-595 GCF_000517525.1 Limulus polyphemus | reverse complement strand
GGGCGTGCATGTTTGGTTTGACAGGGATTCGAACCACAGATTGAGAGTCGAATGCACTAAATACCAAGCCATTCACATCATATTATAAAATCTATCTAAAAACGTTCAAAGCTGAGTAATAATTTATGATTAGTAAATTAATATAGACAATAAATTTCGCCGCACGTTTCAATTTGGATAAAAAACAATAATTATGTTATTTCCGAGGTTGTCATTAGCAAGAATAATCTAAATTAATTTCATAAAATGATCCTTTAGAACTTTCATAAACATAGTTTTATTTTATTTTTTTAATCGGTTTGGAAGATACGCTGTCGGACTTAATGACTCAGGCAACTTAAATTTATAGCGCCCTCTAGACAGAAACATGGACAAAGAGCGAGCAATAAACAACAGTAATGATCGCCGCCATCCAGAATTTCATTTCACTGAATAGTTTCTTTAAAATATTCTTTTACATAAAACGTCCTGATACAGATCTACCTCTTAGGCCTAACGCTGGGTATCCAAAACCCCGAGATGGGGGAAAATATTAAAATCAATATGCAAATACAAGAACATTATCTCTCGCAAGCTATCACGTGATGTGTTTCTA
>NW_013792733.1:0-598 GCF_000517525.1 Limulus polyphemus | reverse complement strand
ATTGCTAAATCGTGTGTCTTTTATTGACAGTACACAGTTTTGTTGAATCTTATGTCTTCTTATTGAAAGTACACAGTATCGTTTAATCTTGTATCTTCTTATTGACAGTACACTGTATGGTTAAATCTTGTGTCTTCTTATTGAAAGTACACGGTATCGTTAAATCTTGTGTCTTCTTAATGACAGTACACAGTATCGTTAAATCTTGTGTCTTCTTATTGACAGTACACAGTATCGTTAAATATTGTGTCTTCTTATTGACAGTACACAGTATCGTTAAATCTTGTGTCTTCTTATTGACAGTACACAGTATTGTTAAATATTGTGTCTTTTTATTAACAGTACACTGATTTGTTAAATCTTGTGTCTTCTTATTGTAAGTACACAGTATCGTTGAATCTTGCGTCTTCTTATTGACAGTACACAGTATTGTTAAATCTTGTGTTCTTATTGATAGTACACAGTATTGCTAAATCTTGTGTCTTCTTATTGACAATACACAGTATAGTTAAATCTTGTGTCTTCTTATTGACAGTACACAGTATCGTTAAATCTTGTGTCTTCTTATTGAAAGTACACAGTATCGTTGAATCTTGTA
>NW_013792732.1:0-595 GCF_000517525.1 Limulus polyphemus | reverse complement strand
ATCGTGCCTGTAGCTGCTTTCAAAGTGTTCCTGTCTGCTCATCCTACTGCTGACTATCGTGATGCTTCGACCTTCCCTACCGAATCACAGGCGAAATCGTTCGGATTTCAGGTGATAGCACAAGCGTGAATGGTTGGAAATTGCTTAATTAAAGATGCAGAGAATGTTGCTTTATTGATATATACTGAATTTACTCCCAGCGGGTAGACCTTAGTACTAGCTAGTATGGAGACTTGAGGATGCTGTATTTCACTTAAAAAATTATCAATTATTAAACGAAAACTTGTCTCGAAAAGGTACGCCCAAAACCACCCTCTTGGGAGTTTCCGGATTGAACTTACCGTTAATATTCGATGACGAGGAACCCACTTTGAGACTAATAATGGTTGGAGACGGCTTTAATGGGTAATGATGAAAAACTTTAACATAAGTTCAACATAACAGCAAATGTACAACGTTTCGACAAGGTTTTGTCATCATCATGTACCATCATTCAAGCCGTCTCCAACCATTATTACTATTAATATTGTTACGACAGCGGAAGTCACGTGACGATGGTAACACGTCATGAGATTCTTGAAAGATCGTGACTTTT
>NW_013792731.1:0-1013 GCF_000517525.1 Limulus polyphemus | reverse complement strand
ATAGATATAAAATATTCAACATTACTTTAGTAGGAAAATCAACAATACTATAGATATAATATATTCAATGTATCTTTTGTAGGAAAATCAACAATACTATAGATATAAAATATTCAACATTTTTTTAGTATGAAAATCAACAATACTATAGATATAAAATATTCAATGTATCTTTAGTAGGAAAATCAACAATACTATAGATATAAAATATTCAACATTACTTTAGTAGGAAAATCAACCATACTAAAGATATAATATATTCAATGTATCTTTTGTAGGAAAATCAACAATACTATAGATATAAAATATTCAACATTCCTTTAGTAGGAAAATCAACAATACTATAGATATAATATATTCAATGTATCTTTTGTAGGAAAATCAACAATACTATAGATATAAAATATTCAACATTCCTTCAGTAGGAAAATCGACAATACTATAGATATAAAATATTCAATGTATCTTTAGTAGGAAAATCAACAATACTATAGATATAAAATATTCAACATTCCTTTAGTAGGAAAATCAAAAACACTATAGATATAAAATATTCAACATTCCTTTAGTAGGAAAATCAACAATACTATAGATATAAAATATTCAACATTCCTTTAGTAGGAAAATCAACAATACTATAGATATAAAATATTCCACATTTTTTAGTAGGAAAATTAACAATACTATACATATAAAATATTCCACATTCCCTTAGTAAGAAAATCAACAATACTATAGATATAAAATATTCAACATTCCTTTAGTAGGAAAATCAACAATACTATAGATATAAAATATTCAACATTCCTTTAGTAGGAAAATCAACAATACTATAGATATAAAATATTCAACATTCCTTTAGTAGGAAAATCAACAATACTATAGATATAATATATTCAATGTATCTTTAGTAGGAAAATCAACAATACTATAGATATAAAATATTCCACATTTTTTTAGTAGGAAAATTAACAATATTATAGATATTAAATATTCAACATTCCTTTAGTAAG
>NW_013792730.1:0-598 GCF_000517525.1 Limulus polyphemus | reverse complement strand
ATAAATTCAGATAACAATTAACATGTTTATTTTCGCTGTGTTCGTATAATAGTTCATTGCCATTTATTTTCAAAAGACTATTTGCAGCTTAATCATAGTGGACATTTCTATTAAGTTTAACATACAAGCTAGGAAATTATTACCTATTTGTTCAGTTAGGATTAGTCAGTCAAACGTCATAAATATGTCACCAACATCAGTAATAAGGGTTCTTAACATGCATCTAAAGGAGACGACTCAGTGGAGATGACATCGTTCTGACCAGAGGGGGGAGGGAAATCACATGACATATGACGCTATAGTTTTATAGAGTGGACAGATGGAGGATTAGTTCAAACAGCTTTTACTCCTAACTCTAGTTACATCTAAAGGTAACTCTAGTTAACGAATTTGTAACCACCATACTCATCTTTAGCGTTATTTGGTACAACAACTCCACGAATACCTAGGTGTAACTCGTGTTACAGAATTTATAACCACCATACTCATCTTTAGCCTTACTTGGTACAACTACTCCATAAATACCTAGGTGTAACTTTAGTTACCGAATTTATAACCACCATACACATCTTTAGCCTTACTTGGTACAACAACTCCA
>NW_013792729.1:0-596 GCF_000517525.1 Limulus polyphemus | reverse complement strand
ACTATAAAGTTAAAGTGTTATAATTACAAGTCCGATAAAATCAGAATAAATTTCTAGGGTTTGTTACAAATTTTGAAATCATTAAAGACTTCACAGTACTTTAATTTAGTAACTTTTGCAATTGTGTGAGTGAAATAGTGGTTGGTATCATAGGGCGCCGAAAAGAATGTCCTGACCGTGCTCGTGCCTGGTGGAAGCTGAAAGGAAAATGTTAGTATACATTAGGTATAATAGACCATTTAAAAAAAGGCTTGGCTGGTGGGAAGGCGATGGTAAGGTTGGAAACGTCTGGTGGTAGTCTTCTTCGAAGACTGGTTCTTCTACGTCGGAATAAAAATGTTGAGAACACGGGAACTGGTTCTGGGAGTTTTCGTGGAACGCGGAATCGGTCCTGTAATCGTAGGGTGAATGAAACTGTCTGGATGATGAGCGAAGGAATCTGCGAAAGTTGGCGACAGGCTGTTCTTCTGTCTGGGTTCTCCAGGCTTTCTTGGAGATGCGTTACTGGGTTTCGCGGGTCTTCGTTTATAAGAAGTCAGTACATTTTCCACTCACACGATTACAAAAGTTACTAAATTAAAGTACTGTAAAGTCTG
>NW_013792728.1:0-598 GCF_000517525.1 Limulus polyphemus | reverse complement strand
CTTTGTACGGAGACTTTATACTTATAGCTATAGCAGGCATTTTGGACGGAGACTTTATACTTATAGCTATAGCAGGCATTTTGTACGGAGACTTTATACTTATAGTTATAGCGGGCACTTTGTACAGATACTTTATACTTATAGCTATAGCGGGCACTTTGTACGGAGACTTTATACTTATAGCTATAGCAGGCACTTTGTACGGAGACTTTATACTTATAGCTATAGCAAGCACTTTGTACGGAGACTTTATACTTATAACTATAGCAAGCACTTTGTACGGAGACTTTATACTTATAGCTATAGCGGATACTTTGTACGGAGACTTTATACTTATAGCTATAGCAGGCATTTTGGACGGAGGCTTTATACTTATAGCTATAGCGGGCACTTTGTACGGAGACTTTATACTTATAGCTATAGCAAGCACTTTGTACGGAGACTATACTTATAGTTATAGCGGACACTTTGTACAGATACTTCATACTTATAGCTATAGCGGGCACTTTGTACGGAGACTTTATACTTATAGCTATAGCAAGCACTTTGTACGGAGGCTTTATACTTATAGCTATAGCGGGCACTTTGTACGGAGACT
>NW_013792727.1:0-598 GCF_000517525.1 Limulus polyphemus | reverse complement strand
CCAAAGTACAGGATAGTTCTAGAAAGTGAAGGGCGTAAGAATAGTCACGTGATCTCGATGACGCAACAGTATATATACATATATATTATTCATACCTTCGGTGTATAGGTCGCAAGCAGATTTTGACATCAAATGGTGGGGTAAAAAGTGCGTCTTATACACCAAAAAATACGGTAATTATTTACATAAGGCTAATAATCTCAGACAAATATAATTCCGTATTCCAAAACAAACAATATTTATAATACACCTATACGCAAGTAAATATATATTAAAAGTAAAAACAATTGTGTAAGCTCTTTCGTAATATCAATCAGCAAATTGATTTAAGTTTTTTGTTTTTATTTATCTAAGAGTAGCATACAATATTTTTTTAAGTATAAAGACAGAATTTCATGCTTAAAACATCTAATGTAATATATTAATTTAAATGTATTAAATGTAATTCTAGGTAGGATACAGCTTCGACCAGTATATAGACGGTTAGAAACACGCATAAAGGAACGTGCAAATTTGGTGACGAAATGACAAATCAAATGTACCTGATCTCGCGCTTTGCGAATGTGACGTAGTCATGCATCACAGTGCGTTTAAAATA
>NW_013792726.1:0-821 GCF_000517525.1 Limulus polyphemus | reverse complement strand
TACTGTTAATAAGAATACACAAGATTTAACAATACTGTGTACTGTCAATAAGAAGACACAAGATTTAACAATACTATGTACTGTCAATAAGATAAAAAAGATTTAACAATACTGTGTACTGTCAATAAGAAGACACAAGATTTAACGATACTGTGTACTATCAATAACAAGCCATAAAAATTAACGATACTCTGTATTATCAATAACAAGCCACAAGATTTAACGATTATGTGTACTATCATTAAGAAGACACAAGATTTAACAATACTGTGTACTGTCAATAAGAAGACACAATATTTAACAATACTATGTACTGTCAATAAGAATAAAAAAGATTTAACAATACTGTGTACTGTCAATAAGAAGACACAAGATTTAACGATACTGTGTACTATCAATAACAAGCCACAAGATTTAACGATTATGTGTACTATCATTAAGAAGACACGAGATTTAACTATACTGTGTACTATCATTAAGAAGACAAAAGATTAAAAATATTGTGTACTGTCGAAAAGAAGACACAGGATTTAACAATACTGTGTACTGTCAATAATAAAACACAAGATTTAGAAATACTGTGTACTGTCAATAAGAAGACACAAGGTTTAACAATACTATGTACTATAAATAAGAAGACAAGATTTAACGATACTGTGTACTATAAATAACAAGCCACAAGATTTAACGATACTGTGTACTGTCAATAAGAAGATTAAAGATGGAACAATACTGTGTATTGTCAATAAGAAGACACAAGATTTGATTATACTGTGTACTGTCAATAAGAAGACACAAGATTTAACAATACTGTGTACTGT
>NW_013792725.1:0-1055 GCF_000517525.1 Limulus polyphemus | reverse complement strand
ATGTATCAATAGCATAATTACAGTAGCCAAACTACATGTATCAATAGCATAATTACAGTAGCCAAACTACACGTAACAATAGCATAATTACAGTAGCCAAACTACATGTAACAATAGCATAATTACAGTAGCCAAACTACATGTAACAATAGCATAATTACAGTAGCCAAACTACATGTATGAGACCTCGAGTAGCCAAACTACATTTTGGAACATGTATTAGATCACTGACTAGCCAAACTACATGTATGAGACCTCGAGCAGCCAAACTACATGTATGAGACCTTGAGTAGCCAAACTACATTTTGGAACATGTATCAGATCACTGACTAGCCAAACTACATGTATGAGACCTCGAGTAGCCAAACTACATTTTGGAACATGTAGCAGATCACTGACTAGCCAAACTACATGTATGAGACCTCGAGTAGCCAAACTACATTTTGAAACATGTATCAGATCACTGACTAGCCAAACTACATTTTGGAACATGTATTAGATCACTGACTAGCCAAACTACATTTTGGAACACGTATTAGATCACTGACTAGCCAAACTATTTGCTGTTCTTTTTAAGGTTGTAGCCGTATTAGTATTTGCAAGTTTATTACAGCTCAGAAGGTTGTGAATAGTAAATTAAATATTAATGGTTATGGAATAGCGTAATAATTGTAAGTTTCTGTTAATTTACAATGAAGGATTGTGGGCCTAGGGTTGACCACTGGTTAGCCTGCCGGGCTGTGGATCTGAGGTTCAGTTGCTCCATCCCAGTATTTAGTGTTACAAGAATAGCCTAATAGATGGTGGTGTTGCCTAGCTGTCTTCTCTTCACGCATAAAGAGTTGTTACGACAGCGGAAGTCACGCGACCCTGGGAGCATGCGCGCTGGAATTTCTAGAAGGATCATGAAGGTCCGAGTGCATTCGAGACGCCCTCTTTTTAATATATAAGCCTGGCGAGTAAAACCAGTGCGACATGAAGATAGAGATAATTGAGTCAAGCAAACAGTAGGCACCGTAAGTAAAGTGTTTGAATCACTGTGATTTATAGAGTGT
>NW_013792724.1:0-794 GCF_000517525.1 Limulus polyphemus | reverse complement strand
ATAGTTGTGCCTGTCATCTGCTGACAACTGCCCAAGTATTTCCAGTGGTTGTCCCTTCAAGCTCGTTGCCAGATATACCGCTTTCTGCTCCTCCGTCCATCTCTGCCAGTAGCTCAAATTGTGCTCTATATGCTTCCCACGGTGCCTTCACATCGAATTCCTGTGGCTTCCTTCATACTGGATCACTCCTAGTACTGACATTCATATCTGGGATGTGACTTCTAACGGGACTGAATATGTCTGCATTCGGGTTTAGCTGCAGGGTCTGGATAGGGCTTGTCATTGTCTGTGGCTGGTTAAGTCGATGGTCAATGTATCCTCCTTGTGTAAAAGACAATAGATCGTCCTTTAACGTATCTAATTCGCTTTTAATTTTACTAATGTTTTCCATTTGTACTTCTTGTTTCAGTTGCCCCTGCTGTAGTCTCTCTTCTTGTTTATGTTCTTTCTCCTCCAACAACTGCCGTAATTTCTCTTCTTGTTTATTTTGCTGGTCGAGCTGCCACTGTTGCAGACTTTCTTGCCACTGCTGTAATTTCTCTTCTTATTTCTTTTCTCCAACAACTGCTGTAATCTTTCTTGTTTATTTTGTTGTTTCAGCTGCCACTGTTGCAGCTTTTCTTGCAATTGCTGTTGTCTCTCTTCTTGTTTCTTTTCTTTTTCCTCCTAACAACTGTTGTAATCTCTCTTCTTGTTTCTTTTCTCGTTCTTCTTGTTTCTTTTGTTGTTCGAGCTGCCACTGTTGCAGGTTTTCTTGCAACTGCTGTTGTCTCTCTTCTTGTTTCTTTTCTTTT
>NW_013792723.1:0-598 GCF_000517525.1 Limulus polyphemus | reverse complement strand
CCCAATAGTGCTTTGTCACAGGGCTTAGACTAGATACCTTCTCCCAAGCAGGGTGCAAAACACTTGCTTTTAGAAAATCAATCATTGGCTTCAAATCTTGGTCTTTCTCCTGTTCTGCCTTGATATCGATACCTGGTTCCACTTCGTCATCATCAACTTCTTCAGTCACTTTGACTTCATCTTGATGGCACCTAATTAGTTCAACCTCTCTTTTAACAGTTACCGGAACTTGGCCTTTGTTATTCCCAAACGTCATTTTATCAAAATCAATTACAAACTTCCTTGGTAGTAGATAGTCGAATCCTAATATGCATTCGTCTTCCATGTCAGCCAGATATACTTTCTGTCTGTCCTTTATGCCCATGAGCTCAATAGTTATCCACACTGGTCCCCACAATCTTGTAGAATGTCCTCTCACAACATAAAGCTTGTGTATGGCTTCTGGTACTCCTTCGTGACTTAACACCTTGATGCTCACAAGGGTCTGCTGAGATGCAGAGTCTATGACAAAGTTGCACCTTTGGCCATCCAGCTTTCCTGTCACATAGACACTGTGTATGATTGGAATTTTACATCTAGCTGTTGGGACTTTCAAGAT
>NW_013792722.1:0-596 GCF_000517525.1 Limulus polyphemus | reverse complement strand
AAAACTGGGTATAATTGATCAAAGAAAGATATGATACTTGGTAAGATATAAAGATGTAGAAATGGAGAACCGTACATCTGCCAGTGACATGAGAATTGTTAAATATTTGTAAATATCTAAACAAATAAAGGATGTAAACCAATGATAAAGATATGTATATGGTATTCATCATTTGTTTGTGAAAGTTCGAATGTTAAGTAGTAAAGAAAGAAAGGTAAAACCATTCTCCTGTTGTGACCTAAACAGAAATATATCACTCAGTACTCAAGACTGTTGAACATCGGCTAAGTTTAAACAGAAGGATATCACTCAGTCATCGAGATTTTTCAAAATCAGCTAGTAGCTATCTTCAGTTGGATATATATATGTCATTGATCTAGGAAAGCTAAGTTGTTGAGTAACAGCCACTGATAAAATATAGGTAATTGGGTTTGATTTGGTTGTTATTAAAGCACAAAGGTACACAATGAGCTAGCTGTCTTGTACCCACCGAGGTATCGAAACCTGATTTTTAACGTCATGACACTGAATACTTACTACTGAGCCACCAGGGGTGGGAGTAAAAGATAGATTATTATTATTATTTTATTGTTTTT
>NW_013792721.1:0-592 GCF_000517525.1 Limulus polyphemus | reverse complement strand
CAGAAAGGATGTACAAGAAAAGCTTGGCTGAGAATTAAAAATTTACAGTAAGGATTTCTTTAAATAAATTAAGGGTAAACAAAATGTTAAGATGGGGGTAGGACCCTTGGGGGATGATAAAGGAAGGCTTATATCTGATGATTGAGATGGCTGGATTATTAAATGTTGCTTTTTCTTCGGTTTTTACTAATGAAGATTTAAGCAGTATTCCACATCTTGAACAGCTGATAGATAGAAACAAGATGACTGCATTAATTCTGAGCTGGTTAAGAAAAAATTGGGAAGTTTAAAGATAATATTTTCCAAAGGGTTTTGAATGAGGTTAAAGATTGAATATGTGAGCCACTTGCTACTGCTTTTTTGTCAGTCCTTTAATAGTGGGCAGGTACAGAGGATTGGAAGTTAGCTAATATAACTCCTTATTTCCAGGGAGGTGATAAAAATTGTCCCAGTAATTATAGACCTATTGGTCTTACATCGTGTGTGGGAAAAGTTTTGGAAAGTCTGATAAAAGATTCTTTGCAAAGTCATTTAACAAAGTTTAGAATTTTATTGAATAGTCAACATGGTTTCACTAAGGGAAAATCTTGCC
>NW_013792720.1:0-598 GCF_000517525.1 Limulus polyphemus | reverse complement strand
CAACACAATAGAATAAGTACCTAACATACAACACAATAGAATAGGTCACCTAACATTACAACACGATAGAATAGGCCACCTAACATTACAACACAATAGAATAAGTTACCTAACATTACAACACGATAGAATAGGCCACCTAACATTACAACACGATAGAATGGGTTAACTAACTTTATAACACGATCAGTTTTACATGTTAATATTTAGTTTTCTTGAAATATGTAGGTTATTTTTAAATACTGTATATTTGTGATGAGCAGTTAATTAGTAGTATTTGTTTTTCTGCTGTTACAAATGACACATTGGTGCTCTAATTTCTAACTATAAAACCAGATTATTTAACTTCTACAATACACGATTAGTATACAAATTTGGGGCGAACCCAAAGGAGGGTTTACAGCCTTTCTTTTTGATGGGCTACTAAGCAAACAATTTGTAAGCTGAACTCTTTACAAAGGGTTGCAACATCTTGACAAACATCCTGGATCTGCCCCTGAAATATATACTTAACGTGTGTTAAGATAAACGGTAAAATTGATTTGCCATTGGTAAGTCAGTGGGCTTATATCACTAGAAATCAGGTTTCGATACCCGC
>NW_013792719.1:0-595 GCF_000517525.1 Limulus polyphemus | reverse complement strand
TCAGGTGACTTTAGCCTTAAAAACTGTGATGGCGAAGGGCGACATGTTAAAATTGATATTGATGCTCTGAAGACGCTTGTTGAGTCAAACCCAAGGCAACACTCGTGAAATGGCCATGAAATTGCATGTTTCTCATTAAACAGTACTTAAACATCTAAGGAATATGGTAAAACTTCATAAATAAGGTGTTTGGGTGCCTTCCGAACTCTCCGATGATCATCGTTTCCAACGTGTGAACGTTGCTTTGTGTCTTCTGGCGCGTGAACCATTTCTCGACAGAATCGTCACCGGTGATGAAAAATGGATTCTTTATACGAATATTAAACACCAAAAACAATGGCTCAATCCTATACAAAAACCACTTCTGACCCCAAAACCTGGACTCCATGTGCAGAAAGTGATGCTTTGAATTTGGTGGGACATCAATAGAGTAATTAATTTCGAACTCCTCAGTCCAAAGTGAACTGTCAATGCAGAGATCTATAGTCAGCACTGGAACATTTAAATCAAGCCCTTCATCAGAAACGCCCTTCACTCGTCAATCGGAAAGGTGTTCTTCTTCTCCTCGACAATGCACGTCCACATATGGCACGTT
>NW_013792718.1:0-598 GCF_000517525.1 Limulus polyphemus | reverse complement strand
CTATAACGTGAAATAACGTGCAGATACATAAGTATTGGTTCAGTCAAGCAAACTAAATTAGCAGCTTCATGTCAAAAGTCATGATATTTAATCAAAAACACCTTAGGTGTGAAAAAAAATTGACCGAAACAGTGGCGTAACAAGGGTTCTCAGCACCCGGGGGCAAAGACACTTTTGGCGCCCCCACCTCTGAAATGTTTTGATTATTTGTTTTGTGACTCATTGCCTACTTAATGACAATAACATAAAGAATTAATTACAGGTCTAAAATAAAGTCCCAATATAATATCTCACGATATCACAAGTGTAAACCTGGAACTAATGAAGTATAACCTACTAGGTGTACTTACATAATTTGTAAACTATTTTGATATTTATGTCATCCAGTATTGTTCAAAGTCACATAGCTAGAGTAATATTTCAAGCATGCAGAATAAATTTTTGTTATATCCCTAGTTTTGAAACTTATTGTTACGTCTCCGTTTGTTAATTAACTTTCCGTAACTTCGTTCCGACGAAATTTTAACGACACAAGTTCTTTACTTAATAAAACTGATTTATTATTTCCGAATATAACTTAACCGATACACTCAACTTC
>NW_013792717.1:0-600 GCF_000517525.1 Limulus polyphemus | reverse complement strand
AGCCAGGTGGTTTTGGACTCTGGACTTAAAGTCAGGTTTCCATCAAGTAAAAATGGCTGAGGCAGATAGACCCAAGACAGCATTTAGCTATGGCCAAGGTCTCTGGCAATACCGAGTGATTCCATTCGGGCTCAGTAATGCTCCAGCAACATTTGAGAGGCTGATGGAACGAGTATTGGAAGGCCTACAATGGAGGATAGCTCTAGTGTACCTGGATGATGTCATTGTATTTGCAACAACGTTTGATAAGGAAATGTCCTGGCTAGAGGAAGTATTCAAGCGTTTGAAAGCAGCAAACCTCAAACTCCATCCCAAGAAATATCATTTGTTCCAGAAAGAAGTGCTTTACTTAGGCCACATTGTTAGTGAGAATGGTGTACAAACTGATCCTGATAAGGTGAAAGGCGTGCATGACTGGCCAACACCAGACAATGTGGGAGAGCTAAGAAGTTTCTTGGGACTCTGTACTTACTACCAGCAAATTTGTGAAGGACTTTGCAACTATAGCTGCTCCAATACATGATTTGACTAAAAAAGACCAAAAGTTTGAATGGACAGTTTCTTGCCAGCATTCTTTCAAAACGTTGAAGGAAAAATTGG
>NW_013792716.1:0-1249 GCF_000517525.1 Limulus polyphemus | reverse complement strand
CTATCAGTAGCATTTACAAGGGGAAAAAAAACGTACAAGGTGAATCAAGTTCGCAGTGAAACAGATCTGTGGAAAGGTACAATACGACGAAGTAAACGTGACCTGATATCAAATACTTTAAATATTTAGTCGCTAGGCGCGACTGTTTGTTTAAAGTTAAGCACAAAGCTACACAATGGGCTATCTTTGTTCTGCCCACCACGAGTATCGAAACCCGGTTTCTAACGTTGTAAGTCCGCAGACATACCGCAGTGCCACTGGGGGGCAGGCGCGACTGAAATACATTTTTCCCGATTTATTTCGTCATGGATTTGATAATTTTTTATTATGGTTGTGCCAGCTTTCAAGCTTTGATAGTTGACTGAATCTCCTATTTAAATGTCCTTGGGATGTAGGATAAAACATTAAGTTAAACTTATGCTCGGAAATAAAAGGACTCCATGTCTTAAAATCACATCTTCACACATGCTGATGTCCTGAATAATTGACTCTGTCATGTCCAAACACATGGATCTCCACAATAACCTATTTTGTCATCTCCCAACTCACTGATGCTCAGAATAACCGACTTTATCATCTCCAAGCACAATGACCTCGAGAATAAGCTGACTTTTTGGTCTCCAAACATAATGACCTCAAGAACAAACCGACTTTTTGATCTCCAAACATAATGACTTCCAGAATAAACCGATTTTTTTTACTTCCAAAACACTGAATCTCCAGAATAACCGATATTGTCATCCCCAAACACAATGACCTCCAGAATAACCGACTTTATCATCTCCAAGCACAATGACCTCGAGAATAAACCGACTTTTTGGTCTCCAAACATAATGACCTCAAGAACAAACCGACTTTTTGATCTCCAAACACAATGACTTCCAGAATAAACCGACTTTTTTACTTCCAAAACACTGAATCTCCAGAATAACCGATATTGTCATCCCCAAACACAATGACCTCGAGAATAAACCGACTTTTTGATCTCCAAACATAATGACTTCCAGAATAATCCGATTTTTTTTACTTCCAAAACAACGAATCTCCAGAATAACCGACTTTATCATCTCTAAGCACAATGACCTCGAGAATAAACCGACTTTTTGATCTCCAAACATAATGACCTCAAGAACAAACCGACTTTTTGATCTCCAAACATAATGACTTCCAGAATAATCCGATTTTTTTACTTCCAAAACAACGAATCTCCAGAATAACCGACTTTATCATCTCTAAGCACAATGACCTC
>NW_013792715.1:0-597 GCF_000517525.1 Limulus polyphemus | reverse complement strand
CCACTTAATGATTTGGTAATGAGATTAATTCAGTAATAGACAAATTTATAGATGTACCTATAAAGATAGAAAAACAAACTTTTACTGCTAATAATTTCAAAAATATGTTCAGTTTTTGCATACATAATAACTATATTCATTTTTATAAACATATTTATAAACAAATAGTAGATATACCAATGGGTGCTAATTATTCATGCAGTGTTGCTAATATATATCTTTACTTTTATGAAAGTAAATTTATAAATAATTTTTCAAATCCAGAATTATTTTCTCTAACTTATAGATATATTGATGATTTAATTAGCATCAATAATCCATTAATAAGTAATTATATTAGTAATATTTATCCTACAGTTCTATAAATCGAAAACACCTCAATATCAGATACTGAAGTACATTATTTAGATTTAGATATTAAAATAATTAATAATTATTTTGATATTAATATTTATGATAAAAGAAATGATTTTACATTTCCAATTTTTGGACTTCCCTCGCCAAACAGTAATGTACCAAATAATGCTATACAGAGCATCATACATTCACAGCTACTCGGGTATTGTAGAATTTGTAACAATGAACAGTTCTTAATTT
>NW_013792714.1:0-598 GCF_000517525.1 Limulus polyphemus | reverse complement strand
TACTTAGAGTCACTATTAATAAATTCTGAAGTGTAGTTTGAATGTTTGATAAGCTTTATTTAGAGTCACTATTAATACATTCTGTAGTGTAGTTTGAATGTTTGATAAGTTTTATTTAGAGTCACTATCAATAAATTCTGAAGTGTAGTTTGAATATTTGATAAGTTTTATTTAGGGTCACTATTAATACATTCTGAAGTGTAGTTTGAATGTTTGATGAGTTTTATTTAGGGTCACTATTAGTACATTCTGAAGTGTAGTTTGAATGTTTGATAAGTTTTATTTAGGGTCACTATTAATAAATTCTGAAGTGTAGTTTGAATGTTTGATGAGTTTTATTTAGGGTCATTATTAATAAATTCTGAAGTGTAGTTTGAATGTTTGATAAGTTTTATTTAGGGTCACTATTAATACATTCTGAAGTGTAGTTTGAATGTTTGAAAAGTTTTATTTAGGGTCACTATTAATAAATTCTGAAGTGCAGTTTGAATATTTGATAAGTTTTATTTAGGGTCACTATTAATACATTCTGAAGTGTAGTTTGAATGTTTGATAAGTTTTATTTAGGGTCAATATTAATACATTCTGAAGTGTAGTT
>NW_013792713.1:0-942 GCF_000517525.1 Limulus polyphemus | reverse complement strand
ATACTCTATCACACCTATACAAGTCTGGTGTACATTATTTGTATTTTATATTCTATAACAGACTTATACAAGTCTGGTGTACATTATTTGAATTTTATACTCTATCAGACCTATACAAGTCTTATAAAATACAAATAATGTACACCAGACTTTACAAATAATGTACACCAGACTTGTATAGGTCTGATATTGTATAGGTCTGATAGAATATAAAATACAAATAATGTACACCAGACTTGTATAGGTCTGATAGAATATAAAAGTCTGGTGTACATTATTTGTATTTTATACTCTATCAGACCTATACAAGTCTTATAAAATACAAATAATGTACACCAGACTTCTCTATCAGACCTATACAAGTCTGGTATTTGTACTTTATACTCTATCACACCTATAGAAGTCTGGTGTACATTATTTGTATTTTATATCCTAACAAATTTACACGTGCCTGGTGTACATTATTTGTATTTTATACTCTAACAAATTTACACGTGCCTGATGTACACTATTTGTATTTTATACTCTATATAAAACCAAATTTTTCCTTTCGCAAATGTTAAAAAAAACTTCAGGCAGGTAAAAGTTAATGTAGATTGAACGCCTGAAAAACGTGTAATTCATTCTGTTATTACCACATGATGTCGCTTTGAATTGATGCTAAAATATCTGCTTTATGTATTACTTGTTTTATTGTTTGTGCTACGAATGTTCTGCTTATTATAATCGTCACGCATAGGCTTAACTTTTTGTTGTTTCTAGGACTTGCGATACGTTGGTACTGTGCAGTGTAAGTGGCCACCAGAGGGAGCTAAGAAGAAGCATCTCAGAGTGGTTTTTCAACTCGTGACTTGAACACTATCTGGGACTCTTCACGAGCTACTCCACTGTGAGTTTTGTCCGTTCCAAGTGAATTTATCAAAAGAAACCAGATTCACAGTC
>NW_013792712.1:0-598 GCF_000517525.1 Limulus polyphemus | reverse complement strand
ACTATTATAAGTTGTAAATCACTCGGGGGAATGTGCAGCTCACATTATGCAATTTATTTACATTACCAACAAGCTGCTTGCGTGCATGCTTCATGAACAATTTTAATCATATTATTATTATTACTTATTTTACCTATTCTAGTCTTAAATAACTTAAAAAGATCCGTACTTGTAATTTTAGGTACTTTTATAATAATAAATAAAGAATAAATATGAAAAACAAGACATAAAGTACTTACCCAATCTTATTTTTTCTTGCCCTTGATTGTCGAGTAGAGTTACGCCTGATTTTTTTAGCGATTATAGTAAAGCACTTAATAATTTTTATTTACTTGAATAATACACCAAAGAATATAGACTAATAACAAGAAAAAAGTAGAAAAATTCACTTACTTCTAAAAATTTTCCTGGCTTTCTAATTATGAGACAAGAGCTGTTAGAAATTCATCCAAGCTAGTCATTAACTTTCCCACGGGAATGAAGTTGCTACTCAGAGTGACATTGACGGTTATCTGTTCAAAACACAATGTTATACAGTACACCATGGATAAATGAAAACCTTGACTTTCTATTAGTTATAAATATATATAATGAAACG
>NW_013792711.1:0-599 GCF_000517525.1 Limulus polyphemus | reverse complement strand
TACTTACCACAGTGCCTTCCCATCGAATTCCTGTGGCTTCCTTCGTACTGAATCACCCCTATTGCTGACATTCATATCTGTGATGTGACTTCTAACAGGACTGAAGATGTCTGCATTATGGTTTAGCTGAGGGGTCTGGAAGGGGCTTACCATTGTCTTGGGCTGATTAAGTCGATGGTTAATGTATCCTCCTTGTGTAAAAGACAATAAATCATCCTTTAATGTATTTAATTAGCTTTTTAAATTTACTAATGTTTTCCATTTGTACTTCTTGCCACTGTTGTTGACTTTCCTGTAGTTGCTGCTGACTTTCCTGCAAACGTTGGAGACTTACTTCCTGTTTCCTTTTTTTTTTTGTTCTAGTTGCCACTGCTGTAATCTCTCTTCTTGTTTCTTTTCTTTTTCCTCCAACAACTGCTGTAATTTCTCTTCTTGTTTATTTTGCTGTTGGAGCTGCCACTGTTGCAGGTTTTCTTGCCACTGCTGTAATTTCTCTTCTTGTTTCTTTTCTCGTTCTTCTAGTTTGTTTTCTTTTTTCTCCAACCACTGCTGTAATCTCTCTTCTTGTTTATTTTCTCGTTCTTCTTGTTTCTTTTCTT
>NW_013792710.1:0-593 GCF_000517525.1 Limulus polyphemus | reverse complement strand
GATGAGCCCGAAATCTGTTCAACGGATTCTACACAGATTAGGTTATCGTTGCAGAGCAGCTAGACGGAAGCCATTATTAACACCTGCCAACATAGTCATACGAAAGAAGTGGACAAGTGATATGATAACCAAGCCTCTGGACTTTTGGAAGACACCGTATTGTTCTCAGACGAATCAAGAATCGCTCAATTTTTGGTCAGTGGAAGGATATGGGTCTGAAGAATGCCTCACCAAGAGTTTTGGCTCAACTGTGAAGCATGGTGGTTTCAGCGTGATGGTTTGGGGAGCTGTTTGGGTTGGCGGCAGATCGAGCTTAGTGGAGTGTATTGGCAACATAAATTTTGCGAAATACGTCGAAATATTGGAGGAAGGACTCTTGCCACTTTATTCCTCGGATTTCGTGGACAGAACACAATGTTTTTTCCAGAAAGATAAAGCACCGTGTCACACTGCTAGAAACACCCAAAAAGTGGCAGGAAGAAAAATGGTATCCAGAAGTTGCCCTGGCCGACCCAATCTCTTGACATGAACCCTATCGAAAACCTGTGGTCTATACTCGATCGGCAAGTCAAGAAACAACAACACAAAAAAAA
>NW_013792709.1:0-598 GCF_000517525.1 Limulus polyphemus | reverse complement strand
TATAAAGCACTGCCATTAATAGATTACAGTAACCGAACCGTTTAGCCGAGGTAACGGTTTCCATATATAAAGCACTGCCATTAATAGATTACACTAACCGAACCGTCTAGCCGAGGTAACGGTTTCTACACATAGAGCACTGTCATTAATAGATTACACTAACCGAACCGTCTAGCCGAGGTAACGGTTTCCATACATAGAACACAGCCATTAATAGATTACACTAACCGAACCGTCTAGCAGAGGTAACGGTTTCAATACATAGAGTACTGCCATTAATAGATTACAGTAACCGAACCGTCTAGCCGAGGTAACGGTTTCCATACATAGAGTACTGCCATTAATAGATTACAGTAACCGAACCGTTTAGCCGAGGTAACGGTTTCCATACATAGAGCACTGTCATTAATAGATTACAGTAACCGAACCGTCTAGTCGAGGTAACGGTTTCCATACATAGAGCGCTGCCATTAATAGATTACACTAACCGAACCGTTTAGCCGAGGTAACGGTTTCCATACATAGAGCACTGTCATTAATAAATTACACTAACCGAACCGTCTAGCCGAGGTAACGGTTTCTACACATAAAGCACTGC
>NW_013792708.1:0-598 GCF_000517525.1 Limulus polyphemus | reverse complement strand
AAGTATTAATGGTATCATTCTAGCAATCAATCCACCTTAATCCTGAGGTATTAATGGTATCATTCTAGTATACAATCCACCTTAATCCTGAGGTATTAATGGTATCATTCTAGTAACCAATCACCCTTAATCCTGAGGTATCAATGGTATCATTCTAGTAACCAATCCACCTTAATCCTGAAGTATTAATGGTATCATTCTAGTAACCAATCCACCTTAATCCTGAGGTATTAATGGTATCATTCTAGTATACAATCCACCTTAATTCTGAGGTATCAATGATATCATTCTATTAACCAATCACCCTTAATCCTGAGGTATCAATGGTATCATTCTAGTAACCAATCACCCTTAATCCATTCTACATATTATCTCTGTCATTGCCTTTCCCTCCTGTGTGAAAATTAGATTAGATTTAGTTTCAGGGTCTTCCCAAATAACTATTCGCCTATTGGCTGGCTGTAGGGTGAAGTAAAATGCATCTTTTACATCACGCTGATCCATTGGCCATGTTCTTGGAGTCAGTGTAAGTGAGTAGTTTGTGTTTTTACCATACATGCAACAGCTCAAGCCTCTTTCTGACATATAGTTTATCCTG
>NW_013792707.1:0-597 GCF_000517525.1 Limulus polyphemus | reverse complement strand
GGACTTCGCTCAAAGTAGCACGAGGGGTGGATAGTTCTATAATGTGCAACTAGGTGGGTATTATTTCCAAGTTGTGTAACTAGGGGTCGGATTCTTTTATAGTGTGCTACTATGGAAAATATAGTTCTAAAGTGTGTCTCTAGGGGTGAGCGATGAAATCAATATTAGATGTAGCTAAGTGTATCGTGTATATGTTTTGTTATGTGGTTCACAAACGAACCACCAGAAGGGGTTGTTGATCCTGTCTCAACCTGAATGTTAAATTGTGTCTTGTTATACATAGCAAAATAAAATAACTATATCGTTCTCTGTAGTTCTTATAACGATATTAGTTCCTGAATTATCGTTATGGTCAATTTGTCACTTTATAGTTTCACATCACTATAGTTTTATTTAATAATAGGCAGAGGGTTAATATGTACAAAACTAATATTTTCCGAATTACAGTTAGATTATTTTAATATGATGACTTCTGTTTTAGCGCTGTAAGTCCGCAGACATATCGCTGTGCCACTGGGGTACTACCGAGTTGGTTATTTTGAGGTTTGTTAGCTCTATGATAAGATCCAACTTGATGGGCTCCTAAAGTCCTTAAAA
>NW_013792706.1:0-598 GCF_000517525.1 Limulus polyphemus | reverse complement strand
AGTAGGCCATTACATGTTCGTTTTCGCCCACTTTCTGAGACAACACTCCTCCAATTCCGACATTACTAGCATCACAATCTAGTATGCACAGCAGTGAGGGATCTGGAAGCTTTAAAATTGGAGTGGAGGCCAATTTTTCCTTCAAAGTCTTGAAAGAATACTGGCAAGAAACTGTCCATTCAAACTTCTGGCCTTTTTCGGTCAAATCATGTAATGAAGCAGCTATAGTTGCAAAGTCCTTCACAAACTTCCGGTAATAAGTACAGAGTCCCAAGAAACTTCTTAACTCTCCCACATTGTCCGGTGTTGGCCAGTCACACACTGCTTTCACCTTATCAGGATCAGTTTGCACACCATTCTCACTTACAATGTGCCCTAAGAAAAACACCTCTTTCTGGAACAAATGACATTTCTTGGGATGGAGTTTGAGGTTTGCTGCTTTCAAACGCTTGAATACTTCCTCCAGCCGGGACATTTCCTCGTCAAAAGTTGTTGTAAATACAATGACATCGTCCAGGTACACTAGGACGATCCTCCATTGTAGGCCTTACCAATACTCGTTCCATCAGCCTCTCAAATGTTGCTGGAGCATTAATGA
>NW_013792705.1:0-597 GCF_000517525.1 Limulus polyphemus | reverse complement strand
CGATGGGATCTTCCATGGTAGCCCTTATCCCCTTAGGTCAGGCTCTTTCGTGAGCTTTTCACAACGAGCGGAATTTTGCAGGAATCCTTTGTTGGCTTATATTACCCTTCATCCTACCCTTGTTATTGATCAGCATTGGCAGTTTGATATGATGCACACATTGGTGGGTGTCCCACTTCCTCCTCCTTATGTGCTTCCTGGTACGTCCTGGTGCTTCTTGCTGTAGGTCATGTTTTGGTTCATTTTCTCCATCTGGCCAGAAATTGTCTGGTAATGATCCATTTCAACTTTTCTTCAATAGTTGTTTATCTCAATCACCATTATACATTTGTCTTTCACTAATTATATTGGATTGTGGTTTTCTTCCTCTTCAGGTTATTATCTTTCAACTGTAGCTATTTTAGAATATCAAAATTCAGTGAGACTTTGACTTGGTAAATTTTTTCTTATTTTCTTTTTCAGTGGCCCTTTTCCCTTTTATTAATGTTCATTGTTTAGAATGGTGCCTGACCAGGTATTCTTTAACTGTTCAAATCCACACTGCCATGTCGACTTGCATATTATAATTCCATGGCCACGCAACGCACACTGCGGATA
>NW_013792704.1:0-710 GCF_000517525.1 Limulus polyphemus | reverse complement strand
ATTATTTGTTTTGTGACTCATTACCCACTTAATGACAATAACATAAAGAATTGATTACCGCCTTACACAGGCCTAAAATAAATTAACAATATAACATCTCACGATATCACAACTGTAAACCTGGAACTAATGAAGTATAGCCTACTAGCTGTACTTACATAATTTGTAAACCATTTTGATATTTATGTCATCCAGTATTGTTCAAAGTCACATGGCTAGAGTAATCTTTCAAGCATGCAGAATAAATTTCTGTTATATCCCTAGTTTTGAGACTTATGTTTTATATGAGAAGCCAGCCATTTGTGGTGTACATGGATTAAAATCAGATTGATAAATACTACTTAAGTTCACAAATAACAAATTTTATTAGTTTTTCAAAAATGTACATATATTTAACTAGATCTTGTACAGGTAGCATTCTGGTATTCATGGTTACATTATATGAACCTTTCGTACTTTTGCTGCTGCAAATGCATCAATTAAACTATCAAAATTTAAGGTATTAAGTACGTCCTTTTCAATACTTAATATTGCCAAGTTACTAAGTCGTTCTTGAGGTTCACAAGTATATAAGAATTAATTTCAGCTTGCTGAAGGACTTTCACAACTAGCAATAGAAACCCCAGTTGTTAACAAAATCTGCAATGCAATTCTTAAATTTGGGAAAACATCTTCCCCTTATCAAATTATAAATGTTAGCAAATCAGTTG
>NW_013792703.1:0-597 GCF_000517525.1 Limulus polyphemus | reverse complement strand
ACACACATTATTACTGTCACGTTGTTACGTTCTTTTATATACCAAACTACCCTATATCTAGTGAATGCTAGAGCATTCGCCAAAGTACAGGATAGTTCTAGAAAGTAGAGGGCGTGAGAATAGTCACGTGACCTCGATGACACAACACTGCCCCTCCTTAGTATTGTTCGGGACATAACAATTAACAATAACTTAATTAACTTTACAAAATTACAAACACAAATTTACAATTCAACAAAGTCTCTTAATTTTACGGGACGTATCTTCTTCCATACTGGTCTCCGTCTCGTTGGCTTCTGCTTAATGTGGGGTTCATCTGCTTCATCAGGAAATATCCTATCATCGTTAACAGTCACATCAGTGGTAGTAACTTCATCAAGAGCTTCACCGCTTCCCTTCTCAAAACTGAGTAGAGTTTCTTCTTAGACGGTGGCTTCTTCAGGTGACACGTCTTCAGGAGCGTCCTGGACCATGATAACGCCAAAGCCTGTTGGCATGCACCACTTTTGGCTTACCTCGCCGACCACATTTTATCCGGAAAGTCACGTCTGACAGATGATCCACTATGTCATATGGGCCATCCCATGGAGAAGACAA
>NW_013792702.1:0-599 GCF_000517525.1 Limulus polyphemus | reverse complement strand
TTGTATGGCATGAGTGTTTCAAGTACGATAACTCCATATTGCTAAGTTTCCATTAAGAATTATTTAGCTTTATCATATCGGTTATTATTGTTAACATGGAAAAAATAACATTTTTATAGCCAAACTAAAGAAGTTAAAGAATTACATATTTTTGGTTTTCAAAGTCGTTCATTCTCAAACACCTGATCGTTACCTTTATAATGGACAGTGACCCCAAGAGGACACACAAAATTGCAGTATTTCAAAATGTATCCGATATATTAATGCCGCAACTAAGCAATATTCACTTCAGCCTTGTAAACAAAAGGCTTTGAAAAAAATCTTGAATTTTGAATCGGCATTTCATTCTGAAATTTCTTGGTGAAAACATGAGCTACCTTAGAAATTTATGTTGAAGTAATATTAACAACTGTGTCATCGACAAAATACAGTAAGTTTCAGACAGTCAGTTTAAATACCTTCTTTTTTTTTTTCTAGCCAACAATTACTGGTATGAAGACGGCTTACATACCAAGTACATACCTCCTCCGGATGGATGGGTAGACAATATACCTCCACTTTTCCAATATCAGGGCAGTTTGGCTTGTATGTATATTAGA
>NW_013792701.1:0-594 GCF_000517525.1 Limulus polyphemus | reverse complement strand
CTTTGGCAATTCCTGTCCAGTGTCCAGTTGTACTTTTCTAGTATCCCATCAGACTGTGGGTGAAGTGGCGTTGTCCTGGTCTTCCGGATGCCAAACAACTTGCAGCATTCTTGGAACACAGCTAATTCAAAGTTACGGCCTTGATCTAAATGCAGTTCATATGGCATACCAAATCTGAAGAAGAAATCACTAGTAGCCGAAGCTACAGTTGTAGCTTCCTGATTTGGTATTGCACATGCCTCAGGCCACTTCGTGAAATAATCCATCACCACACAAATGTACTTGTTTCCAGCACAAGTTTGGGGCAGAGGACCAGCAATCTCGACGGCTACTCTTTCCATTGGTGTACCAACTTGATATAACTTCATTGGAGCACGTCCCTTATGCTTGGGTCCCCTTTTAGCACGACATGTACTGCATGTTCTGCACCATTCTTCCACATCTTGTCTCATACCTATCCAGTAAAATCTCTGTCGTAGGTGACTCAATGTTTTCTTATCTCGAGATGTCCTCCTGTTACAGTATCATGGGATTGACGCAACAGAACTTCCCGTAACTTTCTCGGTATACCGTTGCCAGGTCGTCACTTTCCCA
>NW_013792700.1:0-598 GCF_000517525.1 Limulus polyphemus | reverse complement strand
TGAACATTTGAAATATGTTAAACATGATCCAAACCGTTGACTTGCTGAACATTTGAAATATGTTAAACATGATCCAAACCGTTGACTTGCTGAACATTTGAAATATGTTAAACATGATCCAAACCGTTGACTTGCTGAACATTTGAAATTTGTTAAACATGATCCAAACCGTTGACTTGCTGAACATGATCCAAATCGTTGACTTGCTGAACATTTGAAATATGTTAAACATGATCCAAACCGTTGACTTGCTGAACATTTGAAATTTGTTAAACATGATCCAAACCGTTGACTTGCTAAAAATTGCTGATTAAATGTTGTTATGTAGCCCTTCTACATGAGAGCTTCACTTTTAAATAGTGAAACTTAGATTTGTTGCGATTTTAAACCGTATTTTATTGAAAACAAAATATCAGGTCCGCAATCAGCCGTCTAACTGTATCAAAACAACAAATATCAAGGTCTTACTCAGCATTCCAACCAAGTGAGTTAAAACAAACAACAAATATCAAGGTTTCACTCAGGCTTCTTACCTTATGTAAACATAAGATATGAAGGTCTTACTCAGCATTCCAACCAAGTGAGTTAAAACAAACAA
>NW_013792699.1:0-595 GCF_000517525.1 Limulus polyphemus | reverse complement strand
CTAAAATTTAGCAGTCTTTCATATACAAGAAATCATATTTATAGCAAAATATATTTAATGAAATATAATAAAGATTTGTCCATTAATGTATTGAGTATTTGTTTTGAATAGTCTGCGTGCAAAGTAATTTTCATGTTAAAACTAAAAATACTTTTCCTCATCTGAAAAATCTCAAATTTCCTTTGTGTAATCTCTAAAACCTAAAAATGCATTTCAAACGTTTTTTTCAGTAAAACTTTATAGTTTATCTGTTATTTTCTCTATCCTATCACAAAACGGGATCGGTTGTAACCACCAAAAAACAATCTAAATAAACCTAAATTAATCTGTTTTCTTTCTAAAATTACTTCAAATTGTAACATGAAACTACATTTGTTTATCCCAAGTAGCTCTAAGTTCAAAACAGTATACACATATTTGTAATTAAATTTTATTAGTTTATTGCCCTTTGAACCATGTCTGACTACTATCAGTGCCATTATAAGTTTGTAAATCACTCGAAGAATGTGCAGCTCATGTTACACTATCGAATTACATTACCCACGAGCTGCTCATGTGTGTGCCTCGTGAATCATTTTAAATATATTATTTTTTC
>NW_013792698.1:0-1323 GCF_000517525.1 Limulus polyphemus | reverse complement strand
CAATACTGTGTAATGTCAATAAGTTTAAATCTTGTGTGTTTGTTTTCTTACTGACAGTACACATTATCGTTGAATATTGTGTCTTCTTATTGACATTACACAGTATTACACATTATTGTTAAATCTTTTACAGTATTGTTAAATCTTGTGTCTTTTTATTGACAGTAAACGGTATTGCTAAATCGTGTGTCTTCTTATTGACAGTACACAGTTTTGTTAAATCTTGTGTCTTCTTATTGACAGTACACAGTATTGTTAAATCTTGTGTCTTTTTATTGACAGTACACAGTATATTTAAATCGTGTGTCTTCTTGTTGACAGTACATGGTATCGTTAAATCTTGTGTTTCTTATAAACAGGACACATTATTGTTAAATCTTGTGTTTTCTTATTGACAGTACACAGTATCGTTATATCTTGTGTCTTCTTATTGACAGTACACAGTATCGTTAATTCTTGTGTCTTCTTATTGACAGTAAACAATTTCCCTAAATCTTGTGTCTTTTTATTGACAGTAAACAGTATCGTTAAATCTTGTGTCTTTTTATTGATAGTTCACAGTATTGTTAAATCGTGTGTCTTCTTATTGACAGTACACAGTATCGTTAAATCTTGTGTCTTCTTATTGACAGTACACAGTATTGTTAAATCTTGTGTCTTCTTATTGACAGGCTTATTGACAGTACACAGTATTGTTAAATATTGTGTCTTTTTATTGACAGTAAAGACAAAAGATTTAACAATACTGTGTACTGTCAATAAGAAGACACAAGATTTAACAAAACTGTGTACTGTCAGCAAGAAGACACACGATTTAACAATAATGTGTCCTGTCAATAAGAAGACACAAGATTTGACAATACTGTGTATTGTCAATAAGAAGACACAATATTCAAAGATAATGTGTACTGTCAGTAAGAAAACACAAGATTTAACAATACTGTGAACTATCACTAAAAAGACACAAGATTTAACAATACTGTGAACTATCACTAAAAAGACACAAGATTTAACGATACTGTGTACTGTCAATAAGAAGACACAAGATTTAACGATACTGTGTACTGTCAATAAGAAGACACAAGATTTAACAATAGTATGTTCTGTCAATAAGAAGACACAAGATTTATAAATACTGTGTACTATCAATAAGAACATACAAGATTTAACAATACTGTGTACTGTCAATAAGAAGACACAAGATTTAACGATACTGTGTACTGTCAATAAAATGACACAAGATTTAACGATACTGTGTACTGTCAATAAGAAGACACAAGATTTAACGATACTGTGTACTGTCAATAAGAAGACAGAAGATTT
>NW_013792697.1:0-597 GCF_000517525.1 Limulus polyphemus | reverse complement strand
ACATGTTTACAAACTAACAGTTTAACACATTTTTCTTGTATACGTGTATAGTGATTTCATAAAATCAAATTACCAGTAACATAAAAGCTAGAAAAATACAAATCATATCCAAGAAAATTGTTAGAAATCATTAGATTTACAATGTTAGAAATTCAAAATGAAATAAAAATATATACGAAAGAATAAGAGTTATATAAATTTTTACTATGAAGCTTTAAACTGACCATTAAGAATAAGCATAAAAAAAATTAAACTTATTTTTCATAAATGCACACAAGTAGGAGAAAATACTTGCACAAATCTCATATCTTTAATTCTAGAAATGTTTGTTTCAGCTATTCATGAAAAGCTACACGAAGGTTATCTATGCTAGCCATCCTTAATTTGAAGGTGACGGACTAGATGGAAGTCAGCTAGTCAACAGCACCCACCTACAACACTTGGGCTAATCTTAACATGAAAATCCCTTTGCACTCATAGTAGTCAACACTTTGACTCAATATGTTCCTGGACAAATCTTTAGTGAAAATACTTAATTAAAAATAATGATTTTTTGTAAAAAGTATTGTAAGGTTTACTGAAAGCTTGCTAAATTTC
>NW_013792696.1:0-598 GCF_000517525.1 Limulus polyphemus | reverse complement strand
ACATGTGGTGGCCTACTTCAGTAGGATCCTGAGTAGCCCAGAGAGGAACTACTGTGTAACATGGAGGGAACTCTTTGCTATAGTAAAGAGTCTGACATATTTCCATCTTTACCTCTATGGTGCAAGGTTTACCATCAGGACAGACCATGCTGCGTTATGCTGGTTAAGATCATTAAAGAACCCAGAGGTCCACTGGCACGTAGAATCGGAAAAATAGACCAGTATAATTATGATATTGAATACAGAGAAGGAAAATCTCATGGAAATGCTGATGGACTGAACCGAAGACCCTGCAAAAATGACTGCAGACACTGCTGAAGTCAAAGTGACTGAAGGAGTTGATGATGGTGAAATTGAACCAGGTATAAATATTAAAGCAAAGTAGGGGGAAGACCCTGAT
Source organism: Limulus polyphemus (assembly GCF_000517525.1). Classification (NCBI taxonomy): domain Eukaryota; kingdom Metazoa; phylum Arthropoda; class Merostomata; order Xiphosura; family Limulidae; genus Limulus; species Limulus polyphemus. The sequence continues at coordinate 198 of NW_013792696.1, read as the reverse complement.
TTGAAGCCAATAATTGATTTTTTAAAAGCAAGTGTTTGTGCCCTGCTTGTGAGAAGGTGTCTAGCTTAAGCCCTATGACAAAGAACTATTGGGCACAATGGGACCAGTTAAAGCTTGAAGATGGTATTCTTCTCTGGAGATGGGAAACTGCAGATGGAAAAGAGACGACCTGGCAAACGGTTACACCGAGGAAGTTAC
>NW_013792695.1:0-598 GCF_000517525.1 Limulus polyphemus | reverse complement strand
CTTACCTCTATGTGGCTAGATTTACCATCAGGACAGACCATGCTTCATTATGCTGGTTAAGATAATAAAAGAACCTAGATGTACAACTGGCACATTGGATCGAAAAGATAGACCAGTATAATTATGATATTGAATACAGAGAAGGAAAATCTCATGGAAATGCCGACGGACTGAGCCGAAGACCCTGCCAAAATGACTGCAGACATTGCTGCAAAAGAGAAGTTGAAATAACCAGGTGCCATCAAGCTGAAGTCAAAGTGACTGAAGGAGTTGATGATGGTGAAGTGGAACCAAGTATAGATATTAAAGCAGAACAGGAGAAATACCAAGATTTGAAGCCAATAATTGATTTTCTGCAAACAAGTGATTTGCACCATGCTTGGGAAAAGGTGTCTATCTTAAGCTCTGTGGCAAAGAACTATTGGGCACAATGGGACCAGTTGAAGCTTGAAGATAGTATTCTTGTCCAGAGATGAAAAACTGCAGATGTGAAAGTGACGACCTGGCAAACAGGAAAGAGTAGTCATTCACATTGCTGGTCCGTTGCTTCGAACTCGTACTAGAAACAAGTACATTTGTGTGGTGATGGACTATATCA
>NW_013792694.1:0-599 GCF_000517525.1 Limulus polyphemus | reverse complement strand
TTTCTCGATATAACCGTTTGCCAGGTCTTCACTTTCCCATCTGCAGTTTCCCATCTCCGGAGAAGAATACCATCTTCAAGCTTAAACTGGTCCCATTGTGCCCAATAGTTCTTTGTCACAGGGCCTAGACTAGACACCTTCTCCCAAGCAGGGTGCAAAACACTTGTTTTTAGAAAATCGATTATTGGCTTCAAATCTTGATTTTTCTCCTGCTCTGCTTTAATATCTATACCTGGTTCCACTTCACCATCATCAACTCCTTCAGTCACTTTGACATGAGCTTGGTGGTACCTAGTTAGTTCAACCTCTCTTTTAACAGTTACCGGAATTTGGTCTTTGTTATTCCCAAACCTCATTTTATCATAATTAATTACAAGCTTCCTCAGTAGTAAGTAGTCCAACCCTAATATGCATTGGTCTTCAATATCAGCCAAGTATACTTTGTATCTGTCCTATTTGCCTATGATCTCAATAGTTACCCACACTGGTCCACACAACCTTGCAGAATGTCCTGTCACACCACAGAGCTTCTGTATGGCATTTGGTGCCTTAGTACCTCTGTGCTGGACTTAACATAGGATTCGAATTCAAGAGCTCTT
>NW_013792693.1:0-598 GCF_000517525.1 Limulus polyphemus | reverse complement strand
TCTCTGGTTCTATCAGTTATATCCTGCACCCATTGCTATTAGCACCATCAACTATCTCTCTGGTTCTATCAGCTATATCCTGTACCCATTGCTACTAGCACCTTCAAATATCTCTCTGGTTCTATCAGTTATATCTTGTACCCATTGCTACTAGCACCCTCAACTATCTCTCTGGTTCTATCAGTTATATCCTGTACCCATTGCTACTAGTACCCTCAACTATCTCTCTGGTTCTATCAGTTATATCCTGTACCCATTGCTACTAACACCTTTAACTGTCTCTCTGGTTCTATCAGTTATATCCTGTACCCATTGCTACTAGTACCCTCAACTATCTCTCTGGTTCTATCAGTTATATCCTGTACCCATTGCTACTAACACCTTTAACTGTCTCTCTGGTTCTATCAGTTATATCCTGTACCCATTTCTACTAGCACCCTTAACTATCTCTCTGGTTCTATCAGTTATATCCTGTACCCATTGCTACTAGCACTCTTACCTATATTTCTGGTTCTGTTAGTTATATCCTGTACCCATTTCTACTAGCACCCTTAACTATCTCTCTGGTTCTATCAGTTATATCCTGTACCCATTGCTA
>NW_013792692.1:0-598 GCF_000517525.1 Limulus polyphemus | reverse complement strand
TTCTATGCCTGCATTTTGGTTCAAACACCTTCTGAATGGACAAGAGGTCAGTCGTTCCTGGTTGATGTATTCACCTCTACACAAAGCAGCATACTGCTTTTGTTGTCTTCTTTTTTCATCTACATGTATAACATCCGATAGTCGGTCTGCTTTCAAAACACAGGGTGGATTCTCTAAGTGGAAAAAAATTTGAAAAGTTAAATGCCCAGGAAAATAGTGACAGTCATCGTGAGTCATTTGCTGCTTGGAAAGAAACTGAGCGCCGAATTCGTCTTCAAAGTGGCATTGATGAAAAGCTGCAAAGGCAAATTCAGCAAGAAAAAATAAATAGAGAGATGTACTGTGACAGTTTCTGGATTGTACACAATATTTAGCTTCTCAGAATCTTGCATTTTGTGGTCATACTGAGGACATAACCTCGAACGAAAACCCTGGAAATTTCCTTTCACTTTTGCAGTTATTAGCAAAGTATGATCCAGTAATGAGAGAGCATTTAGACGTGTTAAAAACAAGCAAACATCAACATCTTATCTTTCTCCTGAAATCCAAAATGAGTTCATAAATCTCATTGCTTCACATGTGCGAAATTACTGTTTGT
>NW_013792691.1:0-598 GCF_000517525.1 Limulus polyphemus | reverse complement strand
CTGAAAGAGTATGTGTACTGCAGTGAAGCTTTTTGATATTGCGCTGTTATAGATTTCTTGCTATCAGAGGGTTCTAGATTGACGGATCTTAACCAAATTTGATTTGTATATTCACTAGTTCGTTCCACAGTATCATGCGAAGTTTCACCTTCCTACAACGTTTTAAGGGAGTTATGACAGATTTTGCGTTTTTTACCAGTACTTTGTCCCATTTAGACGAATCTTTTTGAATTTTTTAATGAAGGTTCACGTCAACCTTGCGAAATTACATACAAAACTATAGATTTCTAGTTTTAGTTTTACGAATTTTGTGGTCGTTTCATGTTACTCCTTTATTGGCTTCCATTAAAACGTATGTGTACTGCAGTGAAGCTTTTTGTTAACGATTGTTTCTCGATTTGTTGTTACCAGAGGGTCCTGAATTGATGGTTCTTCGCCAAATATGGTATGTAGGTACACTTTACCGTTACGCAGTGAAATGCAGAGTTTCACCTTCCTACTATTCGTTTTAAGGGAGTAATGGAAGGTTTTTCGTTTTGTACCAGTACTTCGTTCCTTTTGGACGAATCTTCTCGAATTTTGTTATGAACGTTCGTTG
>NW_013792690.1:0-597 GCF_000517525.1 Limulus polyphemus | reverse complement strand
TTGACATATTTCCATCCTTACCTTTATGGTGCCAGGTTTACTATCAGGACAGACCATGCTGCATTATGCTGGTTAAGATCATTAAAGAACCCAGAGAGACAACCGGAACGTTGGATCGGAAAGACAGACCAGTATAATTATGATATTGAATACAGAGAAGGAAAATCTCATGGAAATGCTGATGGACTGAGGAGTTGATGATTGTGAAATGGAACCAGGTCTAGATATTAAAGCAGAGCAGGAGAAAGACCAAGATTTGAAGCCAATAATTTATTTTCTACTAGCAAGTGTTTTGTGCCCTGCTTGGGAGAAGGTGTCTAGCTGAAGCCCTGTGACAAAGAACTATTGGGCACAATGGGACCAGTTGAAGCTTGAAGATGGTATTCTTGTCCAGAGATGGGAAACTGCAGATGGGAAAGTGACAACCTAGCAAACAGTTATACCGAGAAAGTTACGTGAAGTTGTGCTGCATCAATCCCATGATAGTTTAACAGGAGGACATCTTGGAGTTAAGAAGGCATTGAGTCACCTATGGCAGAAATTTTACTGGATATATAGTAGGCAAGATGTAGAAGAATGGTGCAGGACCTGCAGTAT
>NW_013792689.1:0-1113 GCF_000517525.1 Limulus polyphemus | reverse complement strand
CTGTGTACTGTCAATAAGAAGACACAAGATTTAACAATACTGTGTACTCTCAATAAGAAGACACACGATTTAACAACGCTGTGTACTATCCAGAAAAAAACACAAGATTTAACGATACTGTGTACTGTCAATAAGAAAACATAAGATTTAACAATAATGTGTCCTCTCAATAAGAAGACACAAGATTTAACGATATTGTGTACTGTCAATAAGAAGACACAAGATTTAACGATACTGTGTACTGTCAATAAGAAGACACAATATTCAACGATAATGTGTACTGTCAATAAGAAGACACAAGATTTAACTATACTGTGTACTGTCAATAAGAAGACACAAGATTTTACACAGAATCGTTAAATATTGTGTCTTCTTATTGTCAGTACACAGTATCGTTAAATATTGTGTCTTCTTACTGACAGTACACAGTATCGTTAAATCTTGTGTCTTCTTATTGAAAGTACACAGTATCGTTAAATCTTCTGTTATCTTATTGATAGTATACAGTATTGTTAAATCGTGTGTCTTCTTATTGAAAGTATACAGTATCGTTAAATCTTGTGTCTTCTTATTGACAGTACACAGTATCGTTAAATCTTGTGTCTTCTTATTGAAAGTACACAGTATCGTTAAATCTTGTGTCTACTTATTGACAGTACACACTATTGTTAACTCTTCTGTCTTCTTAGTGACAGTACACAGTATCGTTAAATCTTGTGTCTTCTTATTGACAGTACACAATATTGTTAAATCTTGTGTCTTCTTATTGAAAGTACACAGTATCGTTAACTCTTGTGTCTTCTTATTGACAGTACACAGTATCGTTAAATCTTGTGTCTTCTTATTGACATTACACAGTATAGTTAAATCTTGGGTTTTTTATAGATAGTACACAGTATTGCTAAATTGTGTGTCTTCTTATTGAGAATACACAGTATTGTTTTAAATCTTGTGTCTTCTTATTGACAGCGATACTGTGTATTGTCAATAAGAAAACACAAGATTTAACAATAATATGTCCTGTCAATAAGAAGACACGAGATTTAAGAATACTATGTACTGTCAATAAGAAGACACAAGATTTAACGATACTGTGTACTGTCAATAAGAAGA
>NW_013792688.1:0-633 GCF_000517525.1 Limulus polyphemus | reverse complement strand
ACTATTTTCCACTTTCTTATGTTTATTGTGTTTTTATTAATGTATTTAAAGTGTGTGTTGAGTGTCGTGTTTGATAACTTTTCGTTCGTTATTTCATCTATTACTATGAGTTTAGTTTTTCTCTTGTCCACCTAAGTTGATGACATTTATTTGAACATATGATTGAAGTGATCAATACACTAAGATTTAAGGATAATTCAGTTCCAGGAGAGGTTAAGTGAAGAGGTGAAAGTGTCATGGTTGGTTTATACACTAAACTGTATCGATGTGTTTATGTGATATGGCAGGTGCAAATACAGGTTGTCCTGATTATTGCAAGCGACAGTTATTGACAAGTATTGTGTATAAGCAAGGCTACCTTACAAATGCGGAAATGACTGACAAACAGACTAATTCCAAGTGTAAACTGTTTGTGACTGACTAATGATGTAAAAAAAGAGACAACTTTTATTTTATTGGTATTTATGTCGTAGAATTAAGAGACACCAGACCAAGTTTCTTCAACCAGTGAAGTAATATTTGATTAAATCATACTATGATGGGTTTTTATGTGTGCGTGTGTTTGTTTTTATTTTTTATTCAGATTTCGTTTACCTTTTTTTTTACAATATGTTTAAATATGTTTCTTTCAAC
>NW_013792687.1:0-597 GCF_000517525.1 Limulus polyphemus | reverse complement strand
CGGTTCTGTTGTTACACATACGTAGCCTACAATCTCATAAAAAGAAAGAATACGGTTCTGCTCTTACACATACGTAGCCTACAATCTCATAAAAAGAAAGAATACACTTCTGTTGTTACACATACGTAGCCTACAATCTCCTAAAAAGAAATAATACGGTTCTGTTGTTACACATACGTAGCCTACAATCTCCTAAAAAGAAATAATACGGTTCTGTTGTTACACATACGTAGCCTCGAATCGCCTAAAAAGAAAGAATACGGTTCTGTTGTTACACATACGTAGCCTACAATCTCCTAAAAAGAAAGAATACGGTTCGGTTGTTACACATACGTAGCCTACAATCTCATAAAAAGAAAGAATACACTTCTGTTGTTACACATACGTAGCCTACAATCTCCAAAAAGAAAGAATACGGTTCTGTTGTTACACACACGTAGCCTACCAATACCCTAAAAAGAAAGAGTGCGGTTTGTTGTTACACATACGTAGCCTACAATCTCCTAAAAAGAAAGAATACGGTTCGGTTGTTACACGTACGTAGCCTACAATCTCCTAAAAAGAAAGAATACGGTTTTGTTGTTACACATACGTAGC
>NW_013792686.1:0-1109 GCF_000517525.1 Limulus polyphemus | reverse complement strand
GCTTTTTCTGAATTCAGTATAAAACATTATGGTTTCTTCACAAGTACACTTTTCTGTAGTATATAAGACAAGGGAAGCCTGTATAACTAGGCTTTACAAGAGATATGTTCACATACAGCATATTAGTATTGTTTACTAAACACGGCACAGTATGGAGTTTTTAACATCCCATTTTTTAAATTAAAAAACAAGTCAAACATAAAATCAGTAAAAATTAATAAATTTACAAGCCTATAAACTTTGTATTAAATAGATTAAATTATTGATAACAAAATCATAAAAAAAATTTTCTTAAAGCCATAAATTATCCAAATATCACTTCGGTGTTCATATGAAAATTTAATTTGAAACAAAATTAAGTAAAATTTTGACACTTAAGTACCTTATGATGTGAAAGAATACCAGCTTTTCCCTTGAACCATATTAATTTTATTTGGTACAGTTAGTTTTGTGTTAATTACACATTTTTTAGAAAACATAATCATGTTTCATTTTTTCCCTAAAGATTTAAATTTTCCGAAGCTCATTTGTATCAATTACTTTTTAACCTCTGAATAATAGTAATAATACTGCTGAAAACTTCATTAATAACTTACTGCACATCTCCTTGTCTAATGTTATCATTGATTTGTAGAATAGATGTCCAATCAGGCTCCAAAAGGAGGTGGCTGGTAGCTTTCTCTAATAGATTAGAAATTACAGAATTTAAGTCACAAAAACAATAGTGATAAAAAAATATAACAGTTATAATGGTATGAATGCTTTTTCTAAGCTGCTAAAGCATTATGATTACTAGCAGAAATGGCTGTTTGTGCTAATACTTATTAATTGTTGTATTCATACCTCAATGAAAAATAATTTAAAACGTGAAAATTTAGAAAAAAAAGGTATTTTTTTCTTGGAAGTACTGCATGGGAATAGTGTTCAGATTGTGCTCTTTAGTTACACACAACTCACTGCATCAAAATGATTCAATGTACAAAGCTCAAAATTTTCATAACTTTTAGTGATATAAAGTGTAATGTTTTTATATATATATATTTTGTTAAACAAGACCGATGTCTGTAGGTTTACTTTCTTCTTAGAATTCTTCTCAAGAAGTCAATAAG
>NW_013792685.1:0-1723 GCF_000517525.1 Limulus polyphemus | reverse complement strand
ATCATATAATCACTACATGCATGTTGTAGTACAAACATAATACACTAGTATAACCACAACAGTACCGCTATAATCATGGTATAATCACTACATTAATGTTGTAGTACAAACATAATACACAAGTATAACCACAACAGTACCACTAATATTATGATATAATAACTACATGCATGTTGTAGGGCAAACGCAATACACTAGTGTATCCACAACTGTACCACTAATATTATGATATAATAACCACATGCATGTTGTAGTAAAAACATAATACACTAGTATCACCACAACAGTACCACCATACTTATGATATAATCACTACATGCATGTTGTAGAACAAACATAATACACTAATATAACCACAACAATACCACTATAATTATGATATAATCACTACATGCATGTTGTAATACCAACATAATACACTAATATAACCACAATATTATGTTTGTATTATAACATGCATGTAATGATTATGTCATAATTATAGTGGTATTGTTGAGGTTCTACTAATGTATTATGTTTGTACTACAACATGTATGTAGTTATTATATCATAATTATAGTGGTATTGTTGTGGTTTTACTAGTGTATTATGTTTGTACTACAACATTAATGTAGTGATTATACCATAATTACAGAAGTACTGCACTAGTATAACCACAACAGTACCACTATAATTATGATATAATCATTACATTAATGTTCTAGTACAAACATAATACATTTGTATTATGTTTGTACTATACCATGTATATATTGATTGTATCATAATTATAGTAATATTGTTGTGGTTATACTAGTGCATTATGTTTGTACTACAACATTAATGTAGTGATTATACCATGATTATAGCAGTACAGTTGTGGTTATACTAGTGTATTATGTTTGTACAACAACATTCATGTAGTGATTATATCATAATTATAGCAGTACTGTTGTGGTTCAACTAGTGTATTATCTTTTTACTACAACATGCATGTAATGATTATATCATAATTATATTGGTACTGTTGTGGTTATACTGGTGTATTATGTTTGTACTACAACATACATGTATTGATTGTATCATAATTATAGTGGTATTGTTGTGGTTATACAAGTGTATTATGTTTGTACTACATCATGTATGTAGTAATTATATCATAATTATAGTGGTTATGTTGTGGTAATTCTGGTGTATTATGTTTGTACTACAACATATACGTAGTGATTATATCATAATTATAGTGGTACTTTTGTGGTTATACTAGTGTATTATGTTTGTAATACAACATGCATGTAATGATTATATTATAATTATAGTGGTATTGTTGGGGTTCTAATGTAGTATAACCATAACAGTACCACTAGAATTATGATATAATAATTACATACATGTTATAGTACAAACATAATTCTCTAGTATAACCACAACAATACCGCTATAATTACGATATAATCACTACATGCATATTGTAGTAAAAACATAATACACTAGTACAACCACAACAGTACCACTACTTTAATGTTGTAGTACAAACATAATACACTAGTATAACCACAACAATATTGCTATATTTATGATTTAATCACTACATGCATGTTGTAGTACAAACATAATACACTAGTATAAGCACAACAATACCACTATAATTATGATATATTCACTACATGTATTATGTTTGTACTACAACATGTAAATTATAGTGGTATTGTTGTGGTTCTACTAAATCATATAATCACTACAT
>NW_013792684.1:0-598 GCF_000517525.1 Limulus polyphemus | reverse complement strand
GTGACTATAAAAATTTTTTGGTATCAAACTACCTACAACATCTGTATAAAGATATTATTGATTATAAACATTGTTTGGTAACAAACCACATACAACATCTGTATAAAAATATTTAGTGACTATAAACATTGTTTGGTATAAAAGGACCTACACCATTTGTATCAAGATATTTAGTGACTATAAACATTGTTTGGTATCGAACCACATACACCATATCTATAAAGATATTTAGTGACTATAAACATTGTTTGGTATCAAACCACCTACACCATTGTATAAAGATATTCAGTGACTATAAAAATTGTTTGGTATCAAACCATCTATAATATCTGTATAAAGATATTTAGTGACTATAAACATTGTTTGATATCAAACAATCTACAACATCTGTATAAAGATATTTAGTGACTATAAACATTGTTTTGTATCAAACCACCTATACCATCTGTATAAAGATATTTAGTGGTATCAAACCTTCTACAACATTTGTACCAAGATATTTAGTGACTATAAACATTGTTTGGTATCAAACTACCTGCAACACCTGTATAAAGATATTATTGACTATAAACATTGTTTGGTATCAAACCACATACAG
>NW_013792683.1:0-598 GCF_000517525.1 Limulus polyphemus | reverse complement strand
GGACAGTTTTTTGCCAGCATGCTTTCAAGACATTGAAAGAAAAATTGGCATCAGCTCCACTTTTAAAGCTTACAAATCCCTCACTGCCATACATACTGTATTGTGATGCTAGCAATGTTGAAATCGGAGGAGTGTTGTCTCAGAAAGTGGGCGAAAACGAACATAAGTTGGCCTACTTCAGTAGGGTCCTGAGTAGACCAGAGAGGAAATACTGTGTAACATGGAGGGAACTCCTTGCTATAGTAAAGAGTCTGACATATTTCCATCCTTATCGCTATGGTCCCAGGTTTACCATCAGGACAGACCATGCTGCATTACGCTGGTTAAAATCATTAAAGAACCCAGAGGAACAACTGGAACGTTAGATCGGAAAGATAGACCAGTATAACTATGATATTGAATGTAGAGAAGAAAAATCTCATGAAAATGCCGACGGACTGAGCCGAAGACCCTGCAAAAATGACTGCAGACATAACCAGGTGCCGTCAAGCTAAAGTCAAAGTGACTGAAGGAGTTGATGATGGTGAAGTGGAACCATGTATAGACATTAAAGCAGAACAGGAGAAAGACTAAGCTTTTCTACAAGCAAGTGATTTGC
>NW_013792682.1:0-598 GCF_000517525.1 Limulus polyphemus | reverse complement strand
AAGAAAGGAACTTGTATCGCTGAAGTTCCTCGGAAAGAAGTATACCGGAAATTAACAAACGAGCAGACACGTAACAAATTGGTGTCAGAAGTGGGATGGAAACGAGAAGTGGCAAGTCAAACTACAGCTTAGCAGATTTGTTGGCAGCAATACAAGCACAACAAAAGAAACAAGAAGAACGAGAAAATAAACAAAAAGAGAGATTACAGTAGTGGTTGGAGGGGAAAGAAAAGAAACAAGAGGAGAGACAACAGCAATGGCAAGAAAACCTGCAACAGTGGCAGCTCGAACAGCAAAATAAGCAAGAGAGATTACAGCAGTTGTTGGAGGAAAAAGAAAAGCAACAAGAAAAACGAGACAATAAACAAGAAGAGAGACTACAGCAGTGGCAAGAAAACCAGCACCAGTAGTAACTGGAACAAGAAAGAAAACAAGAAGCACAAATGGAAGAGATTAGTAAATTTCAAAGTGAAGTAAATACATTAAAGGACGATTTACTATCTTTTACACAGGGAGGAAATATTAGCCATGGACCTAATTAGCCCCAGACAACAGGAAGCCCCTTCCAGACCCTGCAGCTAAACCCTAATGCAGACAT
>NW_013792681.1:0-898 GCF_000517525.1 Limulus polyphemus | reverse complement strand
TCTTCTGATTAAACATTCACAACGATATGTATACATATAGTAAATAAAAACCTCTGATTAAACATTCACCACGATATATAAACATATGGTAAATAGAATTTTTGATTAAACATGCACATCGATATATATATATATATATATGGTAAATAAAGACTCCTGATTAAACAGTTACAACGATATATAAGTATATATATATGGTAAATAAAACTTATGTTTAAACATTCACATCGATATATATATATATGTGGTAAATAAAAACTTCTGATTAAACATTCACAACGGTATATATATATATATATAACATATATGGTAAATAAAACTTATGTTTAAAGATTTACATAGATATATATATATATGGTAAATAAAAACTTCTGATTAAACATTCACAACGATATTTTTATATACATATGGTCAATAAAACTTATGTTTAAACATTCACATCGATATATATATAAATATATGGTAAATAAAAACTTATGTTTAAACATTCACATCGATATATAGATAAATATATGGTAAATAAAAACTTCTGATTAAACATTCACAACGATATATATATATATATATATATCAATTTTCTGGATGTACATATCGACGCCAACAACAGCACATACGCCACATCTGTCTATAAAAAACCCACTAGCCAGGGAATCTACCTCAACGCACAAAGTGAATGCCCTCAAAGATAAAAAACTGGAACCATCCACGCCCTCATCCACCGTACCTACAAAATATCCTCAGATTGGAATCTATTTCACAACAGAATTCGTACACTCCGACAAACATTCATCAATAATGGATATAGTAATACCACATTCGACGAGACACTCCAACGATACCTGGACAGCCGCAAAAAAAAACACCACTACCGACAACTCCACTGAACAACTCAAAGTCT
>NW_013792680.1:0-596 GCF_000517525.1 Limulus polyphemus | reverse complement strand
GACTAACACGATGGGAGCTGACCAGGGACTATCTGATTTCTCGACCATCCCTTCTTTAATTAGGCCATCCATGACATTCTCCATCTCTTGTCACTTTGCCGGAGCTATTCTCCTCAGAGGGATCTTTATTGGACGGTGACTTCCTGTGTTTATTCTGTGCTCCACAAGGTCTGTGCAGCAAAGGTCGTGATCTCCTTTTGAAAAGACGTCTGTATAATTCGCCAAGAGTTCCCTAACTTGAAGAGCCTGTGATGATGACAAATGGACTATGCTCTTCTTATAGAGGTCAGCTAAATGTTCTGGGAGAGGATGTCCTTTCTTTATAGTTGTATTTCTTGCCTTAACATTGATTGGCTCTACCTCTTGGCACACACCCAAAAATGCCCCTTCCTTAAGTGTCAGCTCACATTTAGAGAAATTAGCCACTGTTATGGGTACTACTTGATGACCTGCCACAAGTGACCTTCCAATCTTCACGTCTGCTGGCCTGGATGGGTCTTTTATTCCACTCCAAATTATCTTCTCTGACATAGGGGTATTGTAGTTGATTTAAGTGCTGTGACATGCAAATCAACAGATACAGCAATACTAACCGG
>NW_013792679.1:0-599 GCF_000517525.1 Limulus polyphemus | reverse complement strand
ATATGTATATGTATGTATAGATATGTGTGGGCGCGCGCTTGTATATATATATATATATATATTTCTTTATCACTTTCTATTGTTTCAATTGTCTGTAAGCATTGTTATATACGTATATTTGTTACATTGTCACGTCACGCGACCTGCGATGTAGAATGTTTTCGTTTACGGATTTTCTGTGATACCTGAAGAAGGGCATTGCCCGAAACGTTGTATCCACAATTATATATATTAGAATATATATATTAACTCCATAGTGGTTTGACCTATAACATACTTCTTTTTATCTCTTTCAACAACCACTACGCGTAATTTCCTACACAGTTTTATACAAACTTCAATTTATACGCGACCATTTAACCATCAGTTCTAGGCCTAACACTATGTCTAATATAAAATCAGTCTACAGCAGGGGTTCCCAAACTTTTTAGAATCGCGACCCACTATTCATGACCACAGCTTATGGCGACCCACTCAAATTTACTGGGCAAAACATATGAAAGAATATAAAAAAATATTATTTATTCATATTCACGTATTTCGATTACATTTAAAAATACTCACGTATTTTCAATGACATTTTCAGAACTTATAAATGC
>NW_013792678.1:0-597 GCF_000517525.1 Limulus polyphemus | reverse complement strand
TGTTTTGTTAGGGTATAAATGTGTAATCGAATGTTACACCCTTTTTGTGTGGTCCACCAAACGCTGTAACCTGTTTTTGTTTTGAGAATTTTTAAAGGCTTAACTTCATATTTCCTTAACTAAACATATACCTAATGAGGTATATCCTTTTCAGGTGTTATCAATATATCTGTACGAACTATCTTTGTTTGTAGAATACAATATATTCCTTACGGGCAAAAGTCATTGAACTTCCATACTCTACTACGCTCTTATTCATTGAAGCAATTAAAGTCATGTGTGGAAATGCATTTCTCGCAGAAGTATCGCTAAAGTATAGTTTCTAGCAATTGTATTGTCCCTTTTTACAAATACCGTTTTGTACAAGCTGTAACTAGAAGCTAAAAGTCATAATATGCAGTAGATACAGTGACAACACTAAGTAGTTGTAATGTACTTCCTGCCATAAACTGACAACATTATGTACTTACAACCTAACATAAAGCGACAATCTATATGTAGAAAGAACGTAGTACTCAAAATAAAGAAACACCATTTTGATAGTAGTTCAAACAAATAGCTAGTGGTTCGGTGTTTCCTAAATAAAGCATGCTATAT
>NW_013792677.1:0-598 GCF_000517525.1 Limulus polyphemus | reverse complement strand
GATCATGAAGGAGTACCAGAAGCCATACAGAAGCTTTATGGTGTGACAGGACATTCTACAAGATTGTGGGGACCAGTGTGGATAACTACTGAGCTCATAGGCATGAAGGACAGACACACACAGTATACTTGGCTGACATTGAAGACGAATGCATATTAGGGTTGGACTACTTACTACCAAGGAAGTTTGTAATTAATTTTGATAAAATGATGTTTGGGAACAACAAAGGCCAAGTTCCGGTAACTGTTAAAAGAGAGGTTGAACTAACTAGGTGTCATCAAGCTGAAGTCAAAGTGACTGAAGAAGTTGATGATGATGAAATGGAACCAGGTACAGATATTAAATCAGAGCAGGAGAAAGACCAAGATTTGAAGCCAATAATTGATTTTCTAAAAGCAAGTGCTTTGCACCCTGCTTGGGAGAAGGTGTCTAGTCTAAGCCCTGTGACAAAGAACTATAGGGCATAATGGGACCAGTTGAAGCTTGAAGGTGGTATTCTTCTCCAGAGATGGGAAAGTGACGACCTGGCAAACGGTTATACCGAGAAGGTTACGGGAGGTTGTGCTGCGTCAATCCCATGATAGTTTAACAGAAGGAC
>NW_013792676.1:0-597 GCF_000517525.1 Limulus polyphemus | reverse complement strand
CCCTTACAGCTGAGTTAATAGCCTTAGCAAACAAGACAGCCCCTACTCTATTTAAATGTAAACCATCCATTGCAAAAAGCTCTCTTCTCCCACTGACCTGATCCCACAAGTCCAACCAGCCAATCTGCTCATCATTACATACTATCCTAAGCCTAGAATTTAGCTCTAATGATCTATTTATAACTTCATCCCCACAGTTAATTCTAGGCAATATCCCTTACAAAATTAACTTATGGTCGTTTTCTTTAAGTGCCTTTATCAACCCCTTATACTTATTAATTAGCTCCTCTGACCTACATGCACTACAAAAACTGCATCTCTGCTAGCCTCCTTTGTTATATCTCTTTCTCTGTCAGTTATATCTTCCACCTGTGCTCCTGGGTAGTATAATCTGATTCTTTTCTCGCTATTCTATCCACATGCCTTATCAAGGAATCACTTATAACTATAACCTCCTTATCATCCACATCCTTCTCTGACCCTTTTGTTTTCCTTCTCTCCAATAGTTCCCCATCTGCATAAGCCAAGGGCTGAAATTTGTTGCTCAACAGAATAGGCTCATTATAACTAAATTCACCACTTTTAGCACTAACAGTA
>NW_013792675.1:0-596 GCF_000517525.1 Limulus polyphemus | reverse complement strand
CTTGTATATATAAGACGTTCACAACGTGACGGGACAACAGTGCAATGAGTAATTGAATGTATGCGGATAAAATATTGTTGGCCATGTGAGACGTGAGCATTTGTTTTAGAGCAACTGTTGAAATTAAGTGTATCGTAAAGTTGTATTCGGAAAGAATAAACCAGTTTTATTTAAGAAAGGACTTGTGTCGCTAAAGTTTTGTCAGAACGAATTTACGGAAAATTAACTAATGAACGGAGACGTAACAAATTGGTGTCAGAGAGTGGGAAGAAAACAAAAAGAAAGAAATGGAAACGAGAAGCGGCATATCAAACTACAGATTAGCAGACTTGATGGCAGCAATACAAGAGCAGCAAAAGAAACAAGAAGAACGAGAAAATAAACAAGAAAAGAAACAAGAAGAGAGACAACAGCAGTTGCAAGAAAACCTGCAACAGAGGCAGCTCGAACAACAAAATAAACAAGGAGAGAGATTACAACAGTTGTTGGAGGAAAAAGAAAAGAAACAAGAAGAGAAATTACAGCAGTTGTTGGAGGAAAAAGAAAAGAAACAAGAAGAGAGACAACAGCAGTTGCAAGAAAACATGCAACAATGG
>NW_013792674.1:0-596 GCF_000517525.1 Limulus polyphemus | reverse complement strand
AAGATGGTATTCTTCTCCAGAGATGGGAAACTGCAGATGGGAAAGTGACGACCTGGCAAACGGTTATACCGAGAAAGTTACGGGAAGTTGTGCTACGTCAATCCCACGATACTGTAACAGGAAGACATCTCGGAGTTAAGAAAACATTGAGTCACCTACGACACAGAATTTACTGGATAGGTATGAGGCAAGATGTGGAAGAATGGTACAGAACATGCAGCACATGTTGTGCTAAAAGGAGACCCAAGCATAAGGGACGTGCTCCAATGAAGTTATATCAAGTTGGTGCACCAATGGAAAGAGTAGCCATCGACATTGCTGGTCCACTGCCCCAAACTCGTGCTGGAAACAAGTATATTTGTGTGGTGATGGATTATTTCACGAAGTGGCCTGAGGCATATGCAATACCAAATCATGAATCTACAACTGTAGCTTCGGCTATTAGTGATTTCTTCTTCAGATTTGGTATGTCATATGAACTGCATTCAGATCAAGGCCGTAACTTTGAATCAGCCTTGTTCCAAGAATGCTGCAAGTTGTTTGGCATTCGAAAGACCAGGACAACGCCACTTCACCACAGTCTGATGGGATGGTAG
>NW_013792673.1:0-597 GCF_000517525.1 Limulus polyphemus | reverse complement strand
AAGGTTGTGGGGACCGGTGTGGGTAACTATTGAGTTCATGCGCTTAAAGGATAGACACAAAGTATACTTGGCTGGCATTGAAAACCAATGCATATTAGGGTTGGACTATTTACTACTGAAGAAGTTTGTAATTAATTTTGATAAAATGACGGTTAGGGAACAACAAAGGCCAAGTTCCGGTAACTGTTAAAGGAGAGGATGAACTAATTAGGTGTCATCAAGCTGAAGTCAAAGTGACTGAAGGAGTTGATGATGATGATGAAGTGGAACCAGGTATAGATATTAAAGCACAGCAGGAGAAAGACCAAGATTTGAAGCCAATAATTGATTTTCTAAAAGCAAGTGTTTTGCGTCCTGCTTGGGAGAGGGTGTCTAGTCTAAGCCCTGTGACAAAGAACTATTGGGCACAATGGGACCAGTTGAAGCTTGAAGATGGTATTCTTCTCTGGAGATGGGAAAGTGACGACCTGGCAAATGGTTATACCGAGAAAGTTATGGGAAGTTGTGCTACGTCAATCCCATGATAGTCTAACAGTAGGAATCTCGGAGTTAAGAAAACATTGAGTCACCTACAACAGAGATTTTACTGGTTAGGTA
>NW_013792672.1:0-596 GCF_000517525.1 Limulus polyphemus | reverse complement strand
CAAATGGAAAAGATTAGTAAATTTCAAAGTGAATTAAACACATTAAAGGATGATTTACTGGCTTTACACAAGGAGGATATATTAGCCATCGACCTAATCAGCCCCAGACAACAGTAAACCCCTTCCAGACCCCGCAGCTACACCCTAATGCAGACATCTTCAGTCCTGCCAGAAGTCACATTCCAGATATGAGTGTCAGCAATAGGGGTGATCTAGTATGAAGGAATCCACAGGAATTCGATGGGAAGGCACCATGGGAAGCATATAGAGCACAATTTGAGCTCCTGGCAGAAATGAATGGATGGTCAGAGGGGCAGAAAGCAGTGTACCTTGCAACGAGCCTGAAGGGACAACCACTGGGAATACTTGAACAGTTGTCAGCAGATGACAGGCACAACCACAGAGCACTGATAGCTGCTCTAGAACTCAGGTATACAACTTAAAATCAGTCTGAAGTCTATAGGGCTAGGTTTAGGACGACAGTTCGTGCTAAAAGGAGAGCCTGCAAGAGCTGGAACAGGATTTGGGAAGTATGGCACACAAGGCCTAACCAACTGCACCACCTGATGTCCTCAAGTTGTTGCTGAGAGATCAGT
>NW_013792671.1:0-598 GCF_000517525.1 Limulus polyphemus | reverse complement strand
ATTGGCTTCTGATTCAAGTGGGGGTTCATCTGCTCCATCAGAAAATGTCCCATTATTGGTAGCAGTCACATCAGTGGTTGTAACTTCATTAACGGCTTCACTGTTTTCCGGGTAGAGTTTCTTCTCCTTCAACAATGGCTTTTTCAGGTGACACGTCTTCAGCAGCATCATTTCTTCTGTTGTTCATTTCGTTCCAAGTGAAATGTCATGGACCGTGATAATGACAAAGCCTGTTAGCATGCACCACCTTTGGTTTAACTCGCGGACCACATTTTATTCAGTCACGTCTGAGAAACGATCCACTATGTCATATCGACCTTCCCATGGAGAAGACAACTTAGGAGACTTCCCCTTGATCTTCCTGGGATTATACAACCACACCTTGTCTACTGGTACAAAGCTGACTTCAGTAGATCTCTTATCCTAACATAGCTTCATGGAATCAGCAGACGCTTTCAAGTTTGAACGTAATTGATGATGAATATCATCCATCCTTTTAGATAACACTTTCACGAACTCTGACACATTTTCAGGCAACGCTTCGTAAGGTGGGCGTCCTGTTAACAGATCCACTGGCAACCGAAGTTCCCGACCAAAC
>NW_013792670.1:0-598 GCF_000517525.1 Limulus polyphemus | reverse complement strand
ATTCTTTATCTGGTCCCCTAAGGATTATCGATAACTAGAAGTGTATAGTAACTGTATTCCAACCATTGCCGACGACGCGTTTCGCTCAAGCCAGAACTCATCAGTCCCTTAGGACACAACAAACACAGTAGTGGTTAGAACAATATTTATATAAACCATTATTGGAAAAGTGTATAGTAATAGTATGGATAAATTATAATAAAGATTAAACTAACATGTCTATATGAAAACTTTTTCTAATTTATTTTGTGCGACGTTTCAAGCAGACGCCCTTCGTTAAACAGTAAGAATCGTGTTACAATGGAATTAAGCTCAGAAGAAATGAAACGTTGCACAAAATAAGCTAGAAAAAGTTTTCATTTACACGTGTCAGTTTATTCTTTATTATAGTTTATCCAAGTTTTTCTTTTCACGCCTTACGGAACAACACTCATTCAATGATATAATAATTGTATTCCAATCATAATAGATATAAAATGCAGTGTTAAAAATTATAATAGGCCTAATACTAATGTCTGATGACAAGTAAAATTGTAATCACGCTTCGCCAGCTTGAAAAAAAGGGCATTCGCCCACCAGTGACGCAACGGTATGTCTG
>NW_013792669.1:0-596 GCF_000517525.1 Limulus polyphemus | reverse complement strand
CTTAGGTCTATCTGCTTCAGCCATTTGTACTTGATGGAAACCTGACTTTAAGTCCAGAGTTGAAAACCACCTGGCTCCACTTAGGGCATCAAGAGTATCATCAATTCTTGGCAGTGGGTATAAGTCAGTTATACTGTTAAGAGCCCTGAAGTCCACACAGCAACATTGGGTCTCATCCTTCTTCTGGACTAACACGACGGGAGCTGACCAGGGACTATCTGATTCCTCGACTATCCCTTCCATAATTAGACCATCCATGACCTTTTCTATCTCCTGTCGCTTTGCTGGAGCTATTCTCCTCGAAGGGAGCTTTATTGGACGGTGATTGCCTGTGTTTATTCTGTGTTCTACCAGGTTTGTGCAGCCGAGGCCATGATCTCCTTTCGAAAAGACGTCTGCATAATTTGCCAAAAGTTCTTTTACCTGAAAAGCCTGTGATGTAGCCAATTGGACTATGCTCTTCTATAGAGGTCAGTTAAATGTTCTGGAAATGTATGCCCTTTCTTTATAGTTGTACTTATTGCTTTAACACTGACTGGCTCTACCTCCTGGCACACACCCAACAATGCCCCTTCCTTAAGTGTCTGCTCACATTT
>NW_013792668.1:0-598 GCF_000517525.1 Limulus polyphemus | reverse complement strand
TTTATATTTATTTCCAAATTTTTATGGGGGTTACACGAGTGGTCAAATCTATTGAACCCATATAGAAATTTGTTAGTGAAAATAACAGATAAAATAGATTTTTTTTGTATTAAGAAACATTTGATAACTATGTGGACATTATAAAGATTTACCATGTGAAATTTCAAAATTTTCTGATGCATAAAAGTATTTTTAAGCTTAAAATGAAAAGTAGTTTGCATGTTGAATAGGCAACATGAAAATAAAAAAAAAAGACACGAGAAAAACATTGCTAAAGAGTTAATATAAAAAATTGATATTTTACATATGAAAGCATTGCAATGCTTACTGATAATCTGCCAAGTTTTGCTAACATATGCATACTAATTTAAAATTTATAGCATGAAAACTATAACAAGCACAAAATTGTTATGAAGATGGTCCCAGGGACCAAGCCCATACTGAAAGAGTTAACTGCCTTTATCAACCCCTTGTAGCTATTAATTAGCTCCTCTGACCTACCTATCCCTACATCATTAGCCCCTACATGCACCACAAAAACTGCATCTCTGCTAGCCCCCTTTATTATATCTTCTGCTCTGTCAGTTATATCCTCCAC
>NW_013792667.1:0-652 GCF_000517525.1 Limulus polyphemus | reverse complement strand
CAGTGAAGGTTGGCTTGTGATGTCAATCTTGCTAAACAGTTCTTGTTACACTTCTGTTATTGTTGCATGGTTTGCTACTTCTGCTTGCAAATGTCTTATTTTTGTGGAGTACAGTTAAAAAGGAGTTTCTTTAGGTTTCTCAAAGTTCAGAAACTGAGAAGGCTGTGGATGGAAAGTGTGAGACACCAGGAGTGGGAGTGCAGTGAAACAGCTTTATCATGCACAAATTATGAGGTAAATCCTGAATTCATAAAGAGTTTAAGCTTCAAACTTGATAAAACATTAAAGATAAATGTGGCATTTTTCTTCAGTTATACAGGGGGAAAAGGACTGAAGAGGGATTATTGCTAGAAATTCAAATTAAAAGAGGAATACACCAGGGATGTGTCCTTTCCCTATGTCTATTTAATTTGTACACAGAAAACATCTTTTGCAGCATTGAGAGTAACAAAGATATTAAGGTTGGTGATAAATAATTTAAGATATGCTGATAACACTGTACTGATGGCTGAAACACAAGACTTACAAGATATTTTGAATGATGTAAATAACACAGGAAGGACGTATGGAATGAAAATGAATGCTATGAAGACAAACAGTATGCTGATAAGTAGACATGATAATAAGCCAGAAATTCAGATCAAATTAGAAG
>NW_013792666.1:0-597 GCF_000517525.1 Limulus polyphemus | reverse complement strand
GACCTTTGAAGTCATAAAACCTGTTGAAGAAATTAATGAAGTAGGGTAAGAAACAGAATAGTCTGATTCCCAGTGTTTTGTTATATATATATATATATATATAATTTATAAAAATAAAAACAATAATTGATACCTAAGAAAAGAGTTTCCTTTTACGTGCAAACATACGACTTGTAAAATACTCTAAGTATGTACATGTAATACTCTCGCTCATAGTAAAGAAGGGATATGAATTTTGTGCTTAATGTTCTAGAACAATAACCCCAAATGAAAATTGTATTTAGCATATAATTTATTTATCAACAGCATTACTGCGTGTAAGTTAGATTTTAAATATCCGTCCTTTGCACTTACTTCTTGTGTAACTATTTTACATATTTAGTTCAGTTTATAAGGGTATTTACACATACATACACGATTTAAATTCAGATTATTCAAATGCTAAATCAAGGTTTACGTAAATCGTGCAAGAACAAAATGGCGTTTTTTCTTTGTTTTTTATCCACTAATAACTGGAACCAATATTCCTACATCTAAAATGTGATCTTATTATCATGGATGCCCCCCAGTGGCACAGCGGTATGTCTGCGGACTTAC
>NW_013792665.1:0-595 GCF_000517525.1 Limulus polyphemus | reverse complement strand
AAAAAATCTTTTTTTTTATAAGTATTTTAATAAATTAAAATAAAGATTTGTCCATGAATATATTGAGTATTTGTTTTGAATAGTCCATGTGCAAAGTAATTTTCATGTTAAAATTAAAAATACTTTTCCTCGTATCAAAAATCTCAAATTTCCTTTGTGTAATCCCTAAAATCTCCTAAATGTATTTCAAAAGTTTTTTCAGTAAATCTTTATAGTTTATCTGTTATTTTCTTTATCCTATCTCAAACGGAATCTGTAAATTATCCTAGGTAGCTAGGTATTCCTAACAGTATACATCTACTTATAATTAAATTTTATTGTTTTATCGCCCTTTTAACCATGTTGAACTACTATCCACAACATTATAAGTTGTAACTCACTCAGGGGAAGATGCAGCTCATGTTATGCTAATGAATTACATTACCCAGAGCCACTACAAACTGCTCGCATGTGTGCTTCATGAAGCATTTTTTTTATTTTACCTAATCTAATTTTAACTAACCTAAAAGGATCTTTATTTTCACATTTTAGTTACTTTTATAATTAGACAACGAATAAACATGAAAAACAAGGAATAAAATACTTAACCAATCTT
>NW_013792664.1:0-600 GCF_000517525.1 Limulus polyphemus | reverse complement strand
TAAAAGGAAAATAAAGTAATTTAAAGTGTACACACACACGGTAATTTGTATCAAAATGGATCATGAAACCCGTTGAACATGTATCCAAAGTGGACCACGAAATCTATGGAACATGTATCAAAGTGAACCACGAAACTGTTGAACATGTAATCCAAGTGGACCATGAAACCCGTTGAACATGTATCCAGGTGGACCATGAAACCTGTTGAACACGAATTAAAGTGGACCATGAAACCCGTTGAACATGTATCCAGGTGGACCATGAAACCTGTTGAACACGAATTAAAGTGGACCATGAAACCTATTGAACATGTATTCAAGTGGACCATGAAAACCGTTGAACATGTACCCAAGTGAACGACGAAACCTACTGAACATGTATCAAAGTTAACCACGAAATCTATGGAACATGTATCAAAGTGAACCACGAAAACCGTTGAACATGTATCCAAGTGGACCATGAAACCTGTTGAACATGTATCCAAGTGGACCATGAAAACCGTTGAACACGTATCCAAGTGGACCATGAAATCTGTTGAACATGTATCTAAGTGGACCATGAAACCTGTTGAACATGTATCTAAGTGGACCATGAAAACC